>NW_024067834.1:0-300000 GCF_009389715.1 Phoenix dactylifera | reverse complement strand
CTCGGCGTCCAAGGCCCATGTGCCGGGTTTCGCCCATGCCGAAACCGTTCCCATCGCCGCTCTCTCTTTCGCTCGCTCGCTCGCTAACTCTCTCTCCTTTGGCAGGCGGTCAGAGGAGGGTGGTCGGTTTCAACGTGGATTTATAGGAAACGTGGAAGGAGAATCCAAAAAGGAGTGGGCTGGAGACCTGGCGGGGATCCCGTCCACTCAAGGACTATATTCGATTCTTTTTCCAAAATTGTGGTCTTCTAACGTCAAAGACTTCGGACCACTATTTTGCAGTTCTAGGTGTTGCGTTTATTATACGCATGTAGACCTTACTTTTTTTTTATTATTTGATACAGCATGTAAACCTTACTTTGCTGACTCACTAAGCCTCTTGTCGAGATGCTTTAGATATTTTTTTTTAATTTTTTATTATAAAAGGAAGATGAAATAATTATAATGGATTTCAAAATCAAACTTCTTTTAGGATAAATCAATTGCGAAATACTTTGGAGAATCTAGCCTGAAATCTAGTAGCTTTTTTTTGTATTGTGTAACATATTGTTATTTAGCATTAAGATGCTTGATTGATACAAAGACAATCTCATAAAGAAGCACATAGAACCTAAGGCGAATGAGGAGAGGAAGAAAGAGCCATCTAAAAATGGCATCCACCATATTCTGGCTCCACAATTTTAATGTTTATAAGGAAAAGAGACATGGTGCACTTTCCTTGGTTTTTATAAAACTGAAGATAGAGCAGGACATGCTTTCCCCAACAACAAATCCAACTCCAGTTCTTGGTAAGAGTCATGCACAAAGAAGGCAGCCGTCTAGAATGGAGAAATGTTCGCAGCGTTCTAGTCAATTAATTTCCATGACGAAGAGAGAACTTGTCTGCAAAAGAAGACGTAGGCTAATTGATCTTTTTATACATTCCATCAAGCCTCATTCGGGGTTCAAAATTGTCTCAGTTTATATTATAGGACCAGAAATGTAGCCCTGGGCCCAAACCCATAGGCCTAAAAATAAGCCTGGGTCCATCAAGCTAGCACGAATTAGCTCCACAATTGTCCATGAGAATGGTATGGTGTAGCAACAACATTATAGCATCATATAATAACAACATGCGCAGAAATTTGAGTTTAGATCTCTTGTTAAAAATCCATGTGCTCAACCGATCACTTATTTCTCGAGATTGGACATGCTTAGATTTAATGACAGGAGATTTAAGTAGGGGGCGATTTAATCAAAGTAGATAAAACAGGAAAAGTATAGGTAGCTAGCTACAATTCCTAGCAAAAATAAGAAATCTGAAGATCATATTATTATTTTTTATATTTAGTTATTGTTTGAAGATGAAGGTGATCGGCATAAGAACAAATTAGTTGAAACGCCCAGCTCAAATTAAAGAAAAATTCACACAACCCTAAGATAAAGTAAACTCGTTGATTGTGGTCTATCACTTATTTCTTCTTTAATATACTGCACTTCTTGTTGGAAATACTTGCAGTTGATATAATCTCAGGTATAATGCACTTATGCCATGTATGGATGAATGGGATTTATTTCATAGCATATTGGTGGCAAATCCATTGTTCTCCGATGTCACTTGCCCTGCATATGTTGCTACAATCGTCCATGGAGGGTGTTCGAGCAAGTAGGCCAATTTTTTTTTCTTTTTATACCAAAATATTTTTTTGATACATGCACCCACCTTATCTTCTCCTCGAACATGATCAATAACCAACTTAAGAGGAGCTACTTTTGAAAGAGAGCATAGCTATTCATTTTATAGTAAAAAGTGTTGGGCCATGCACGAGTCAAGAATTCAGGATTGTGGGCAGGGTGAAGCCATCTTAGCTTTAACCCAAGACCGAATAAGTTAAGATACATATATAGGTTATGGTATTACTAATATTAAATAATTTGATAGTAAATAATTCGTATCAAAAACCTAACTCAACCCTGACTTTCATCTAACCAAATTTGACCTCCCTCCTCTTCCACCATTTCTCTCCTTCCCTCCATCTGTCCCTCTTCTAACCTATCATTTCCTCTCCCAATTCTCGGCAGCCACCCTTCTTCTCTCTCCGTATCTTCGACCGTCTCCACATAGGAGCTAGCCAACTGGTTTCACCCCTTAGCTATTCTTTGCTTGCTATTGCCCTACCAACCCATTCCACCCCTCCCTTCATATGGAGAAAGAGCCTTCTATGTGGCCACACAAAGTCTCTTTAACTTTTCAAACAATGAAAAAATTAGATGTTCGGGATAAAATTAAAATTCTCTCACCATGCTAGAGCATAATATTAATATGACAAATAGATGCATGCCTATCTCAGCAATCTGCTTAGTGGTGGAGGAATAGGTTCCATTTCTCTCAACTCGTTATAGGAGTTTGTGAGGACTCGTATGAATATGTGTTTAGTCTCGTATCGATTATTCGTTGGAGAGATTTTGAGTACTTATGGAGGATTAAGAAACCTAAAAAATACTTTCCGGCTAATCTTTTTAGATTAGATCCAGAGTTGTTACAAATGGTATCAAAGCGGGCTGGCCCATAACCTATATGGGCTAGGAAACACTGCAGCACATGCTCATGGAGGCTGACCACGAGTTGATCGTAGTGCTTGTGATTAGATTTGAATGGATTTTGACCCCAACGACGATATAAGAGCTTAAACGGGATGACTATATAAGCACTCGTTTGGGCATGTGTTTAGTTCTACATCGGTTATTCATCGGAGAGATCTTGGGTACTTATAGAAGGTTAAGAAATCCAAAAAATACCTTTTGGCTAACCTTCTTGGGTGAGGTCTTGGATTGTTATATAGTTCCACTCCAAAGGCAAGTGGCAAATCATATGTGTGATCCCATATTCTTTCTCCTTGTGTGGCATATATGAAAGGAAACAATACGACTTGATTTTATTTTTCCAATACAAAAAAAAAGAATAGTTAGCTTTGTTTACTCAATTTTTGAGAAAGAAAGTATCAATAGATAAGTTGCATTGCAGAAGCCACAAAAATCTTTTTTTTTTTTTGAACTAAAGAGAGGCTGAAACAAGCCACCCAAGAATTTTATTGTAAGAACAATGTTTACAGCAGAATATTTACAACAGATATCCTGAAGAGTAGTTCTGTAATTCTGATACCACTACTTAATAGGGAGGACAGCAAAGATAGTGGATAAAACCAAGATGGACAGCATCAACTAGAAGGGAGAAAAGGCCAAACAGCTAAGAGACATGAACACTCCAGGAAACGGGGTATTTTTCCACAACATGAATCTGAACCAAAGTGAGACATAACAAAGGTGCTCCCTTGAAATGTGACTGATACTACAAGAAAAATTCAGGAGCATTGCATCTTCACTGTGTTTGCAACCAGCCCAAACAATTTGCTCAATCCTTCTCAGTCTCTCTTTCTTTTCATCTATGAGGAGGAACCTAGCACAACCCTGCAGCCATTGAGAGGACAAGAGCTACAGCGACACATCTGGGACACATCAAGCATCTTCTCCTTGAGATCTTTGATTTTTGCCCAGATTTTTCCGAATTCCACCAAAAGCTCCTGCTTGCACAAATTTGACACAAATTTGACCAGAAATCGAAGATTGAGAGCCTCTCAGAAGCGACAGCAGTAATGGAAGCCTGCTGATTATGGAATATCCGAAAGTTTCTCTCTCTCCAACACACCCAACACATAGCAGCTACCAACATCCAAGATAATTGATTGAGAAAATTTTGAGAAATTTCGTTTTCTCCAAGCTATACAATCAAAGATGAATTGAGGATGTAGCACTCCAAGGGACGCGCACACAGTTTCTTTTTTTTGATGAAGACGCGCACACAGCTTCCAAATGGATGAAAAGAAACGACAACAGGAGAATAAATGATCCACCGAGATCCTTCCCAAATTTTTTACTCATAGCATCTCATGTATTCAACTTCTTTTTCCAACGAAGCCATAAGAAGCATTTTATAGCCACACAAAAAAAAAAAAAAGGCTTCTCGAAGTCATCTTCGAGCTGATGGTCGAGCCAAGTCTCGTTACACTGAGAAAAGAAGTTTTCCTGCATGGAGGTAAAACTAATTTTTTAGATCAGCATATCAAATCCGAAGCAGTACGTACCTAATACCCACTCATGGATGACCATCAACAAATCAAAGAGAAGGGGGGCGAAAATGCCGCATTACGTTGATAAAATCCAAGTTTTATTATTAATGCATAAAAGCATAGATTCAACAAAAGATGGAGCATGGCATAGATCGAACAGATCGAAACAAACCCCTCCATCCAGATGTTGGGAAAGAGACATTCAGAGTGCATGAGGATTCAGACACACCATTAATCCCCGTTATTCGATAGAGAACTGAAGAAGACAGGTAAAGGCGCCCGCCGACGAACGAGCGTTTGGCCTAAGAGAGCTGGCCGCAGTCGGCGATGGCGACGGGCTCGGAGGTCCTGCCCCCCTGAGAGCCCACCTCCTCCATGGCTCTGACGACGTCCATCCCGTCGACGACATGGCCGAAGACGACGTGCCTTCCGTCGAGCCAGGGGGTCTTGGTGGTGCAGATGAAGAACTGGGAGCCGTTGGTGTTGGGCCCGGAGTTGGCCATGGACACCACCCCGGGCCCCGTGTGCTTCTTCACGAAGTTCTCGTCCGCGAACTTGCCCCCGTAGATGGACTCCCCCCCGGTCCCGTTGCCCGCGGTGAAGTCACCGCCCTGAGACACGAACCCCGGGATCACCCGGTGGAAGGGGCACCCCTTGTAGTGGAGCGGCTTCCCCGACCGCCCGAGCCCCTTCTCCCCAGTGCACAGCGCCCGGAAGTTCTCCGCCGTCTTCGGCGTCACGTCGGCGAACAGCTCGATCACGATCCTCCCCGCCGGGACCCCGTTGATCGTTACGTCGAGGTACACCATCGGGTTAGAAGCCATCGCTCGATGATGGATGATGGATGATGGATGGATGGATGGGTGAGGTTCTCCTATATAACACCTGGGGAAGGAAGAAGATGGCAGGTGATTTGTTGGATCTGGTACGTCACTTGCGACACGTGGCACGATCTGAACAGGAATACGGTTGGAAGGGAGGACCTGGAATGACCACGGTTATGGCAGTCCGGTTAGCATGCCGGAAAGCACGTGGATACCGGCATGCGACAGGGGTCGGTGTCGGAATCGGAGCATGAAATTGGTGTGATCAGCTCACGAAGCTGACGGGTCCGAATCCACGTGGGAACTTCTGTATGGGAATCGTTCATGCCGCCAATCCTATTTCGCCGGATGCTAATGGCAGCTCGGATAGCATGATGAGCTCGAGCCTTGCAACTGGCTTTTGGCTAGAGTAGTAATTTACGTGGCAGCTAGCATAGAATCCGTGTGACGTGAAGGATACAATTTATTTTTTCTTTTTCTAATTATTTTTGAAACGGAGTATAAAGGCTTCAATATCCCCTCTCTTTTTTTATTAATAAACTTTAATGATGGTCAGATAAAAATTTTATTATTAATATCATGCCATTAATACCAGCATCCACGTGACAAACATGAGACCTCTATAAAACCGAACCTCCTCGATGCTGAAACTCTAATCATTAATATTACTCTTGCGCCATGCATAGAATATGATATTTTCTTTTTTTTCAATTATTTTTTGAATATAATATTGTAATATAACAAATTATAATAAATAAAAAGCTTTAATATTTAAATATTTTGTATATATATTAAATAGTAATAAACTTTAATAGCGATCGAGCAAAAAATTCTATCATTATAGCAAATACAAGGCTTCAGTATCCACATTTTTGTTGCAAATTAAATAGTAAATTTTAATGCAGCGAGCAAAAACTCCTATCATCAATATTGGTGTCCAGAGATAGAAAGCAAAAAAATCTGCACAAGCTGGGCTTCTGTGCAAAATATCTCATCATTAGTACTAACCCTGCGAGATATGAGAGATACAATTTTTCTCCCCATTCCAATTATTTTTCAAACATAATATAATAATATAATAAATTATAATAAATATAATACTTCTATTTTTTATTGTATATTAAATAATGAACTTTAATAATGGCCATCCAAAAAATTCTGCAGCATCCTCGTAGGAATAGAAAACTTTACATAAATGTCGTTAATATAAACATCATTAATACCAACCCTTTTTTCTTTTTTTATTTAATTATTTTTGAAATACAATAAAACATGTATAAATTATAATCAATAAAAGGCTTCGGTAACCAAATTATTCTTGAAATGCAATAAAACATATAATAAATTATAACTTCAATAACCAAATTATTCTTGAAATGCAATAAAACATGTAATAAATTATAATAAGTAGAAGGCTTCAATAACCAAATTTCTATTTTACATTGAGCAATGAACTTTGATGGTAGAGGGCTGCGGCTACTACCGGCCTCCACAGCCTCCGCCGGCGTCCGCCACTTCTTCTTCCCCCTTTCTCCTCCGCTCGCTCTTTATTTCCTTCTCCTTCTTCGGCTCCGGCAATGGATCTCGTTTTCATTGCCGGAACTGTACCGATGACTCACCGGTATGGCTCCAGGAACTGCCTAGTTTGGGACGGCTTGTTTTCAAGTGTCTCTTTAGGGACGGTTTATGGGAGTAGGTCTAGGAGATATGCTGTTATTATTTTTAGTTTTACTTTATGTCATTAAAGCAAACGTGCAGCACAGTTGGGTCAAGCAGACAGTAGGCAATTGACTCTGCTTCATCCATTACATGGCAAGGGTATCCAAACCTCTCATTCAGGCAATTCTTTCGAACATGGCATTACTTGAAAGACCATAACGATCGTGTTGCTGGAAATTGGACCCGGGGGCAATCTTCGGTCGAGGGAGAGGGAGCGGCGAGTCACCACGGCGGGGCGGCGACCGGTCGGCGGGCGGCGTCCTCCGTCTGGTGTGGTCGGAGAGAAGGAGCAGCTGGTCCTCGTGGTGAGGCGGCGATCCGTCAGCTGGTGGCGTCCTCCGTCTGGGTGCCTGCACACAAACCGGTGGCCGGGTTTTTCGGCGCCGGCCCTCCGACGCTCAAGTCAGAGAGGGGGCAAATAGTGAAAAGAGAGATAAACAGTGTCTGTAGAGTGTATCCATCTTCCAACCCCCTCCTGAGAGGCCAAGGCTCCCTTTTATAGGCGGGGGTCGGTTTACCTGCGATGTAACAGGGCGAAGCCGTAGTACGGCTCGGCATGTCGTTCAGGTCGGCGCACGGTCAGGCGAATCCTTGCACTGATGTCGGCGGTGAGGGCGTCGTACAACCCGAACTAGCACGCTACCAGGCGAATTATTGCATTGATGTCGGCGGTGAAGGCGTCGTACAACCCGAACTAGCACGCTACCAGGCGAATTATTGCATTGGTGTCGGAGGTATGGCCGAGATCAGAGACTTATCATAGTCGACTAGACTCTGCTGGGCTAATTTGCCGTGGAGAGCTGAGGGTCCGTAGATGACAGGAGCCATGCGCATTAATTGTGGAGTAAGCCGGAGATCCGCATTTATTGTGGAGTAAGCCGGAGATCCGCATTTATTGTGGAGTAAGCCGGAGATCCGCATTTATTGTAGAGTAAGCCGGAGATCCGCATTAATTGTGGAGTAAGCCGGAGATCCGCATTTATTGTGGAGTAAGCCGGAGGGTTATAGCGGCCATGCGCAATAAATGCCAGAGGGGCGTCAGGATATGGTCCTCGGCCGGACCTCAGAGGTGTACGGCCGTAGCAGGTGGTTGACAAGAGTAGACCTCGAACATCGGGGTTTTTCTCAGATCGGAGGTCTCGAGGTCGGTCGTCTTGAGGTCGGGCGTTCCGGGGTCGGACGCCGACTTCGGCCGTCCAGGGTCGGAGGTTGTGCGGCTTCTTAGGGGCACTTGCGTCATTTGGGGGAAAAAATCTTATTCCCCCCAACACTACCCTCCGACTTCCGAGTTCGAGCGGCTTGAGGGCTCGGACGTAGGAAGTAAAGTCCATTATTAAAGTTAGGGGGGCGCATTTCGTCCGCGCCCTTGCGCTTCTCGGAGTTTTTATGGCGAAACCTGCGCCCTTTGGCGCCCTGAGGTTGCTTTATTCAGCGAGCTTATGATGAAGCTCGTATCGTTACGCTTCTTGAAGCGGGGGTGGCGTCTCTTGAATCGCCAGGATTGCTTTGCGGCGGATTAATGATGGGGGTCCTCGAGCTCGTCGAGGCGGTGTCTCGATCCCGTAATCGAGACCCCTTGCTCATCAATGAGTGTGCCGTTACAGGGTCTAAAGCGGACATGCGGCACGACCTAAGGTCGGACGCTTCCGATTTCGTGTTACTGGATCATAATTCCGAGGAGGTGGAGGCCACATCGGGGCTCCACGTGTCCCAGATCTTATTAAATGAGGGGAGCGGGGGCGGCGCCCGCTCGTTCCTCAAGACGATTTGATTCTGCGGACCCATGATGAGGCCCCGAGGTCCGATAGGACAACGCTTCGATTTCGTACCCGATTTATTAATTCGGAGTGGATACGGTGCCTCGGCTTCCGAGGTCGACACGTGGCGCAACCCGGTCGGGGGATGGGGACCGACTCTGTTGATCTGGGCCGTCAGGGGGGTCTATATAAACCCCATGAATCTGCCCTAAAGGTCTTACTTGGCTGCCTCTCATTTTCGTTGTCTTCCTCCCTTGCTTTCTTCCTCAACCGAACTTCGTCGTTGGTGCCCGGAGCGATTTCCGGCGATGTCCAGTAGGTCCCTACCTTGTGATTGCTAGGGTTCCTCTTTCCTTCTTCTCCCCAGTTTTCATCCTCTGCTTTTAATTTTTATTTCGCTCTTCTGTGGGAATGGGTTTGGGTCCCGAGGAAGTAGGGTCGAGCCTGTCGGGGGAGGAGTTGGAGTTGATCCACTCCCGGTTCTTCTTCCAGCCCGGGTTTCGCCTTGAAACTGCGAGGCCGGGGGACAGGGTGACGCAGCCGCCCCCAGGTCGGATCGCGGTCTACCGCGAGACGCTCTGGGCTGGCCTGCGTTTTTCTGTTCACGAGTTTGTGAGCGACCTGCTGGCCGAGTACCAGCTCGTCCTGGTGCAGTTGGCTCCGAACTCGTGGAGGACCATAATCGGGTTCTTGTCCCTGTGCCTCGGGCATGGAATCCCGATCTCGGTAGGCCTTTTCCGCCGGTGTTTTTTGTTAAAGAAGAACCCGGCGGACGCAAGGTGGCTATACTTCGCCTTTCGGGGCGGTATGTCACTCTTTCAGGGCGCCCCTTCCTCGATTCATGAGTGGAAGGGGAAGTTTTTCTTCCTGGCGTCCGAGGCGCCTTGGGGGTTTGACCCGACATGGGGGCACCCTCGGTTGAAGGCCCTCAACAAGCTCTCCGAGCCCTCAAGGAGGGAGCTGAGGACCCTGGACTCTGTGCGAGCCCTCGGGAGGGGCAACGACCTGACCGAGCTCCTGCGGGAGGACGCCCTAGCAAGCGTGGGTCTGAGCTCGGCGCGCCCCGAGGGTAAGGGTGGTTACGTTACTTTCTTTCCTCGTTCTTTGCTTTTATTGCCACTGGCCTAACACTTAACGAAATTTTCGATTTCAGATATTCCCCATATGCCGACCAGCAACACATCACTTTTTTCTCGCCTGAGAAGGCGAGAGGCCGAGGCCGGGGGAGGCGTGCCCCCAGCCTCGGAAGAGGGCGAGGACGGACGGCGCTTCTTCGTCGGCCGGGATGAGTGGCCCCGAGGCGGGGGCCTCCACAGCTGTCCCGAGGCGGGCGCGGGTCGCCATTGTGGCGGGTCCATCGGCGGCCCCTCCTTGTCCTGCCCCAATTGCCCAGCGGGAGGGGCCGTCTGCGATCCGGCTGCAGCGCCCAGGGCCCGAGCCGACTCGGGGCCCCGAAGCGAGCGGCTCCGGGACCTCGGGCTCGGGCGTGCCGGGCCCTTCCCGGGTCTTCCAGGAGGAGTCAGCCGAGCCGGGCTCCCCTATTCCCGAGGGGAGCTCGGCCATCTATGATGCCGAGGTCGCACGCTCCGTGTTACGGCGCGCGATGCTTCCAGCGGACCGGGCCGAGTTCCGGAACATTTCGCTGGAGGAGGTCGTTGGCAGTGCTTACTGCAACACCGCCCGGGTAAGCTTCCTTCTTAATTTCCTTGAGTTACTAGCGAACTTATGTGCTTTCCAACTCACAATAGCTTCGTTTCTTTCTTTTCAGCATATTCTCGAGCTCGACACCTTGGCGTTCATCGCCCATGGGTGTCGGGAAGAAGTCCGACAGCTCGGCCAGCAGCTGGAGCCGGCCAAGAAAAGAGTCGCCGAGCTGGAGGCGGCGTTGGCCGGGGCCGAGGCTCAAAGGGCGGCCACCGAGGCCGAGCGCCTTGCTATGGCGGGGGCGCTTGAAGAGGAAAGGGCTGCTCATGCCCTGACCAGGTCGGCCATGCGCGGTACGGAGGCGCGCTTGGGGGAGGTCCAGGCCGAGGTCGCGGCCCTCAAATATGAGGACGGGGTTTCCCGCCTCCGAATCGAGCAGCTTGAGGCCCGAGAGAGGAGGGCACTCGAGCGAGCTGAATATGCCGTGGAACTCTTCAAGGAGTCGCAAGAGTTCCGCGACATGTTGGAGGAGGAGACGGTGGACGGGTTCCTCCAGGGCTTCGAGAACTTCCGGCTGTAGATGCGTCGGTATTGCCCTCAGTACGACCTTTCGACGGTCCGTCCGAGGGAGGACCTGGGCTGGGGGTCCGACACAGAAGGCCTTCCTGCCATTTTGACATCCGAGGCGGGAATATACGAACAAGACCCCGCCGAGCCTTCGACGGGGGTGGCCGAGGCGGACGGCGTCATGGAGGCGGCTCCGGCGGCCAGGGCGGACGCCGTCCCGGAAGCGGTACCTGAGGCCCCTGCCCCCGACCCCGAGCCTGTGCCGGCTGAAGATCCCGAGATCATCAACGTGCCAGACGACCCCGCGGACGTTGCTCCCGCTGCTTAGGACTTAGCGTATTTTTTTCTTTTTTCATTGTATCCGGGGTCGGCTTTTAAATGGTCGACCTCCAATTTTGTAATCGGCCTTCCAGCCTTTTGTCAATGAAAAAATACTTTTGTCATTCTGTGCTCGTTCCACCCTTTCTTGTCGTGAATGTGGCTAGAGCCTTAGCTAATCGCCTCGACGACCTCTGACTCCGTATTTTGATTTTCGGGCTGTTTAACGAAGGTGCCCCTTCTTTCTGAGTTGTGCTTTGGCCTTCTCGGATTTCAGTCATTCCGACCAGAGGGGGCCCCGAGCTTGGGTTTCTAGCAAATTTCTCTAAGTCCCATAACTCGGATCTTTGAATCGCGAAAGTCGTCGCGTTCGGCCTTCGGAGAAATCCCAAGGCATTGAGGTCGGGCCTTAGCCCTTCAAATAAGACCGGACTAGGTCTGTGCATGCTGCTATTCGGGGAGTTTGGTCGGGTTTCCGAACTCAACTCCGAACCCCTCGTAGGGAGCGCGGGCTAATAAACAAGTTATTGCCGAATGTTTTCATAGTTATCGTTCTCGGACTCTGCCGAGGTTTCGGTAAGCAAGGCTGGGATTTCCAAAGGTTGCCTTGGTCTTTGTGTTTGGCTGGTATACTCGCGGCCGGGACCACTTTCTCAGCTAAACATCGGAGTTTACGTAGGGGAACCGAGTTGGACCCTAATCTGTGGAGACTTTGTACAAATTGTGGAGACTTGGCGGACGGAGCACGCATAATGTAGTTAGGAGGTCGGCCTTAAGCCGACCTATCGGAGAAGCCCGGCTTTGGGGCGAGATAAGACTCCAACATTGGATGAGATTCCGTCCAACAGTACGTAGATAAAATTTGACAAGGAGGGCGTCTAGTTAGATGTACCTCTTGCATTCTCGGAGTTATGCTTCGCATGGTGGAGTAGGTTGCCTCCCTTCCTCGTCGACCTCCGGAGTCATTTTTGACTTTAGGGGGGGGCTCGGACTTCTCACGGACCCAACGGCGCCCGTCGAGGTTGAGAGGATTTGGGGAGGCTTTATTGATTTATAGCTCTTTGCGAGGTCAAGGGAGGTTGAGACCCTATGGTCGGACCTCGGGGCGTCCCAACCTTGGTTGAGGAGCCTTGTGTCAGGTCGGCGGGCTTGGAGACACTTTGCTGACCTGTGATGCACCCCGAGATCGAGGGAGTTTGGGACTCTTCGGTCGATTCTCGGGGCCTCCCGACCTTAGTCGAGGGATCATTCGTCAGGTCGGTGGGTCTGGGCACGCTCTACCGACCTGCGACGCTTCTCGAGGTCGAGGGAGTCTGGTTCTCTGCGGTCGACACTCGGGGCATCCCAACCTTAGTCGAGAAATCGTTCGTCAGGAGATCGGGGATCGTCGACCGCTCCCGGGGGTCCACTTTGTGGCGCCCCGGGTGGAACCACCCTTTCCACCCCTCACGGCTTCTTTCCGAGGTCGAGGGAGTCTGGTTCTCTACGGTCGACCCTCGGGGCATCCCGACCTTAGTCGAGGGATCATTCGTCAGGTCGGTGGGTCTGGGCACGCTCTACCGACCTGCGACGCTTCCCGAGGTCGAGGGAGTCTGGAACTCTACGGTCGACACTCGGGGCATCCCGACCTTAGTCGAGGAGTCGTTCGTCAGGGGATCGAGGATCGTCGACCGCTCTCGGGGGTCCACTTTGTGGCGCCCCGGGTGGAACCACCCTTTCCACCCCTCACGGCTTCTTCCCGAGGTCGAGGGAGTCTGGTTCTCTACGGTCGACCCTCGGGGCATCCCGACCTTAGTCGAGGGAACGCTCGCTTCGGGGATCGGAGATCGTCGACCGCTCCCGGGGGTCCACTTTGTGGCGCCCCGAGTGGAGCCACCCTTTCCACCCCTCACGGCTTCTTCCCGAGGTCGAGGGAGTCTGGTTCTCTACGGTCGACCCTCGGGGCATCCCGACCTTAGTTGAGGGATTCTTGCGTCAAGCCGATGTTTCATCGTCCTGCGATACTTCTCGAGATCGAGGGAGTTTGGGACTCTACGGTCGAGCCTCGAGGCATCCCGATTTTGGCCGGAGAATCTGAGGATCACAGACGACCCAACGTTAGAAGAGAGTTACAGCCATCAAGATGAGAGAATTATTTGTAAAAAAGGAACTGAGTCCATTGTCCTGATTGTTTTGAACTCCTAGGGGTTTCACTGGTAGTACATTCGTAGATTCTCGGAGTTCCAGCTTCGCGGGATCAGGGTCCCCTCTAGGGACTTCAATTTGTACGCCCCTGGTCGTTGCACCCGGGCGATCTGATACGGCCCTTCCCAATTTGGGGCGAGCTTTCCTTGCTCGGTCGGTCGAGAAGCCTCGGCTCTCCTGATGACGAGGTCCCCCACTTTGAAGAGCTTGGGCTTGACTCTAGAGTTGTAGTATTGGGCTGTTCGCTGTTGGTACCTCGCCATGCGGACCCGGGCGACCTCTCTTGTCTCTTCGACGAGGTCCAAGTTACTCCTGAGCTGGGAAGAATTGGTGTCGGGGTCGTAATACTCCACCCTTGAAGAAGGCAGGCCGATCTCCAACGGGATGACGACCTCAGTGCCGTATGCTAGGTTGAAGGGGGTCTCTCCCGTGGGCAGTCGGAACGTGGTCCGATATGCCCAAAGGACATTGTACAAGTCCTCGACCCACTGTCCTTTGGACCGATCAAGCCTAGCCTTGAGTCCCTGCAAAATAGTGCGGTTAGTCACCTCAGTTTCTCCGTTTGTCTGGGGGTGAGCGACCGAGGTGAAGCGGTGATCAATGCCGAGCTCGGAGTAAAATTTCCTGAAATGAACATTGTCAAATTGTCGACCATTGTCAGATATAAGGATACGGGGTAGTCCGAATCTGCAGATTATGGACTTCCACACGAAGTCCCGCATCTTTTGCTCGGTGATCCGGGCGACGGGTTCGGCCTCGACCCATTTGGTGAAGTAGTCGATGGAGACGACCAGGAACTTTCTCTGTCCGGTGGCCAGGGGAAAGGGCCCCAGGATGTCGATCCCCCATTGGGCAAACGGCCAGGGGGCGATGATGGAGGTCAGCAAAGCTGAAGGGCGGCGCTGAATATTGGCGTTTCGTTGGCACCGATCGCACTTTCGGACGAAATCTGTTGCATCCTTCTGGAGTGTGGGCCAATAATATCCTTGTCGCAGGACCTTATGGGCTAATGCCCGACCCCCCAGGTGATTTCCGCAAATCCCTTCATGGACCTCTCGGAGGGCATAGTCCGCCTCGGAGGGGCGGAGGCATCTGAAAAGGGGAGAAGTAAATGATCGCCGGTAGAGTCTATTCTCGTATAAGACATACCGGGGGGCCTGGCGCTTGATTCGGCGAGCCTCCGTCTCGTCGTGAGGTAGGGTTCCGCCCTGAAGGTAGCAGACGAGCCCATCGATCCAGCTTGGCTCGGAGTCGATGCACATGGTGGGCTCGGGTTCCTCCGTGCTGGGGATCCGAAGATACTCGAGCGCTGTTCTCTTGGGAAGCTCGCTCATGCGGGAGGTTGCCAATTTGGATAGCTGGTCTGCCCTGAGGTTCTCCGCTCTGGGAATGTACTGAATATTGAAAGAATTCAGGGCAGATATGAGCTCCCGCACCTTTTAGAGATACTTTTGCATGGATGGCTCTTTAGCTCCGAAATCTCCTTGGATCTGGTTCACTACCAGCTGGGAGTCGCTGAAGGCCGTCAGGTCTTCCACTTTTAGTTCTTTCGCCAGCTTGAGCCCGGCGATGAGAGCCTCATACTCGGCCTCATTGTTCGAGGCCGGGAATTCGAGGCGCAAAGCTTGCTCGGCCACCACTCCGTCTGGACTGGTGAGGATAAGTCCGGCCCCGCTGCCCCCCGAGGTCGAAGACCCGTCCGAGTGCAGGACCCATGGCTGCCTCGGAACCTCCTCCACGGATTCGGGTGGCCGCTCGGGGTCGTCCGGAAGGGTGCACTCCACGATGAAGTCGGCGAGTATCTGAGCTTTGATAGCCGGCCTGGGCCGATATTCGAGGTCGAATTCTCCGAGCTCGACCGCCCATTTGGCGATCCTCCCTGCACGATCCGACCTCTGCAATATTTGCTTCATAGGCTGGTCGGTCAATATAGCTATCGTGTGGGCTTGGAAGTAAGGCCTGAGTCTCCGAGCCGAGATGATGAGAGCGAAGATGGTCTTCTCAAGTTTAGAATATCGGGTCTCAGCATCCCTGAGAACCCGGCTGGTGTAATAGACCGGCTTTTGGAGCTTGTCCTCTTCCCGGACGAGGATAGAGCTCACTGCAGCTGGGGAGACGGCCAAATATAAGTAAAGGATCTCGCCTTTCTGGGGCTTGGTGAGCAGTGGGGGAGAGGCCAGAAGGCTCCGAAGCTCTTCAAAGGCCTGCTGGCATTCTTCTGTCCACCGGAAGTCTTTCGGCCGTTTGAGGCTCTTGAAGAAGGGGAGGCAGCGCTCGGCTAACCGAGAGACGAACCTTCCCAGGGCGGCAACCCGCCCCGCGAGCCGTTGCACCTCCTTAACTGTCTTTGGAGGCGACATCTCTTGCAGTGCCCGGATTTTCTCCGGGTTGGCTTCAATTCCGCGCTGGGTCACTATGAAACCCAGGAACTTGCCCGAGGTGACCCCGAACTTCGCCGGGTTGAGCTTCATTTGGTATCTCCTGAGCTTGGCGAATGTTTCGTTGAGATCGGCTATGTGGTGTTCCGCCGCTCGGCTCTTCACCAGCATGTCGTCCACATAGACTTCCATGTTCCGGCCGATCTGGTCTTTAAAAATTTGGCTGACCAGTCTCTGATAGGTGGCCCCATCGTTTTTCAGGCCAAAGGGCATCACCTTGTAGCAGTAGGTGCCCTTGTCGGTGATGAAGGCCGTCTTTTCCTCGTCTTCTGGCGCCATTCGAATTTGATTGTACCCTGAAAAGGCGTCCATAAAAGTTAGCAGCTGGTGTCCTGAAGTGGAGTCGACGAGCTGGTCGATGCTCGGGAGGGGGAAGCTGTCTTTCGGGCAGGCCTTGTTTAGGTCGGTGTAGTCCACGCACATACGCCACTTCCCGTTGGCCTTCTTTACGAGGACTACGTTGGCGAGCCAATCCGGGTAGGAGACCTCCCGGATGAAGCCGGCCCCGAGGAGTTTGTCCACCTCCTCAGCCGCAGCTCGTTGTCGTTCCGGGGCAGAGCCTCTTTTCTTCTGCTTTACAGGCCTGCTGGTTGGCCTCACCTGGAGTCGGTGGACCATGACCTCAGGGTCAATTCCTGGCACGTCCGCGGGCGACCAGGCGAAGACGTCAGCGTTGTCCCGCAGGAAGCTGACGAGGCGATCCCTCTCGTGGGCACCGAGGCCGGAGCCGACCTGCACGGTTAGCTCGGAAAAATTTTCTTGTAGTGGGATTTGAATAAGGAGCTCACCGGGCTCTACTTGCTTCTTCCAGAGGGTGTCCCTCGCATCGAGGGTTTCTATGGGCAGCGAAGGGCCCATCGGGTGGTCCGGCGCCTCGGTCGGTTGCTTTGCTGTGTGGGCTGCCATGTAGCATTGCTTGGCGATCAGCTGGTCTCCGCGGACCTCGCCTACTCCTTGGCCGGTGGGGAACCGCACGAGCAAATGGCGAGTTGAAACCACGGCTCGAAGGGCGTTTAGCCCAGAGCGCCCAAGGATGGCGTTATAGACTGAGGGCAGACGGACCACCAGGAAGTCCATCCTCACGGTGCTCTCCCGGGGGGCGAGGCCGACTGTGACAAGGAAGCTAGCCTCACCTTCAACCGGGACCGCATCTCCGGTAAACCCAACCAACGGGGCATTGACTCTCCGGAAATACCCTTCTGTCACTCCCATATTTTGGTAGGCATGATAATACAAAATGTTGGCTGAGCTTCCATTGTCAACTAGGACACGCTTTACATCAAACCTGTTTACAATCATAGAGATGACCACAGCGTCATCATGAGGGGTTTCGACCCCTTCTAAGTCCTCGTCCGAGAACGAGATGACTTCATCAGTACGTGGGCGCTTCGGGGGTGCTCCCTGGGCGGCTGTTCCTGTCGAGGCCCGCCCAATCATGTTGATGGTACCGGCGATGGGCCTGTTGTCGCCCGGATTTTCGGTTGGTGCGACATTCTCCGCCGGCCTCCTTTCCTCATGTCAGTTCCTCACGAACCGGTTGAGTACTCCCCGTCGGATGAGCGCTTCTATCTCGTCCCGGAGTTGGAAGCAGTCCTCCGTGTTGTGCCCGCGATCCCGGTGGAAGCGGCAATACTTCCTGGGATTTTGGGGGAATCCCGTGTCTCGCATGGGGGGCGGGGGTCGGAAGAAGTCCCGACCCTCGATTTCTATCAGGATTTCAGCCCGGGGAGCGTTGACGGGTGTATAGTTCTCGTACTTCCCCGGGTACGTCCGAGGCCGTGGTAGGGACCTCGGTCGAGGAGGGGTCCTCTGCTGAGGTCGCCTCTGCTGTCGGGGCGGACTTCTCAGTCTGGGGAGACTCTTCTCTCGGCGGGGAGACCGGCTCCTTTGCCGGCCGCGCTCCTCGCGGCGCTTCTTCCGCTTCTTCGAGGCGGGCTCGATTGCTCCCCGCCTGGAGGCGACTGCCTCCTCGGCCTTGGCATACTTCCGGGCTCGGGCCAACATTTCGGTGAAGTTGGCCGGGAAGCTCTTCTCTATGGAGAAGAGGAATCGGTAGGAGCGAACCCCAGTCTTCAGAGCCGACATGGCTATCGACTGGTCTAGCTCGCGAACCTCCCACATAGCGGCGGTGAAGCGATCCAGGTACTCCTTGAGGGACTCCCCCTCTTTCTGTTTGATGTCGAGGAGGGAGTCTGACGTCCGTTGCTGGCGCCGGCTGGCAGCGAAGTTGGTAGCGAACTGCCTGCCGAGTTGCTCAAAAGAGGACACCGTATTCGGCTTCAGTCCCGAAAACCAAAGCCGAGCGGTCCCTCGGAGGGTTGCTGGGAAGGCCTTGCAGAGTATGGCCTCTGAGGACCCTTGTAGGGCCATGAGAGCCCGATAGCTCTCCAGGTGGTCGAGAGGGTCAGTCGTCCCGCTGTAGGGTTCCACTTGAGGCATTTTGAACCTCGCGGGAACCGGCTCATCCTCGATCTGGAGGGAAAAGGGGGACTTGGTAGTGAACTCAAAGTCTCCCTCTTGTCTTGCCTTCTTGCTGTGGAGCGCCGCAATCTGGCGCTCCAGATACTCAACTTTCCGGTCGAGCTCCCCCATCCGTGGAATTGTCGCTGTGGTTTGCGCCGGCTCACGGTGGTCTGGGGCTGACTGCGCCTCAGAAAGTTGGGGCCTCCGGTCGAAACCTTCTCCCGGTAACTCCCTCCAGGGAGAAGCTCGTTCTCCGTTGTTGGCTCTGGAGGAGCCATGTAAGTTTTGGCTTGGGAAAACCGGGCCGTTGGAGAGACACTCCGGCGGGGCCTGGGCCCGTGGGGGGAGCGTAGGTAAGGCTTCCTCGCGCCGCAGATCCTGAACGGCGGCGGCCAGGGCCTGGACTTGCTGTACCAGGGCGTCGAACTGTTCCGGCTGGATCTGAGGAGCTGGGTCAGTTGGAGTTGGAGAATTTTGGACAAAGTGTCCAGGGCTTTGCGGGGGACGCCGGGAGACGTTAGAGGCTCCCTTACTTCTCAATTTCATGACTGCTACTCGGGCCCTTCCTCTAGCGCCAACTGTTGCTGGAAATTGGACCCGGGGGCAATCTTCGGTCGAGGGAGAGGGAGCGGCGAGTCACCACGGCGGGGCGGCGACCGGTCGGCGGGCGGCGTCCTCCGTCTGGTGTGGTCGGAGAGAAGGAGCAGCTGGTCCTCGTGGTGAGGCGGCGATCCGTCAGCTGGTGGCGTCCTCCGTCTGAGTGCCTGCACACGAACCGGTGGCCGGGTTTTCCGGCGCCGGCCCTCCGACGCTCAAGTCAGGGAGGGGGCAAATAGTGAAAAGAGAGATAAACAGTGTCTGTAGAGTGTATCCATCTTCCAACCCCCTCCTGAGAGGCCAAGGCTCCCTTTTATAGCCGGGGGTCGGTTTACCTGCGATGTAACAGGGCGAAGCCGTAGTACGGCTCGGCATGTCGTTCAGGTCGGCGCACGGTCAGGCGAATCATTGCACTGATGTCGGCGGTGAGGGCGTCGTACAACCCGAACTAGCACGCTACCAGGCGAATTATTGCATTGATGTCGGCAGTGAGGGCGTCGTACAACCCGAACTAGCACGCTACCAGGCGAATTATTGCATTGGTGTCGGAGGTATGGCCGAGATCAGAGACTTATCATAGTCGACTAGACTCTGCTGGGCTAATTTGCCGTGGAGAGCTGAGGGTCCGTAGATGACAGGAGCCATGCGCATTAATTGTGGAGTAAGCCGGAGATCCGCATTTATTGTGGAGTAAGCCGGAGATCCGCATTTATTATGGAGTAAGCCGGAGATCCGCATTTATTGTGGAGTAAGCCGGAGATCCGCATTAATTGTGGAGTAAGCCGGAGATCCGCATTTATTGTGGAGTAAGCCGGAGGGTTATAGCGGCCATGCGCAATAAATGCCAGAGGGGCGTCAGGATATGGTCCTCGGCCGGACCTCAGAGGTGTACGGCCGTAGCAGGTGGTTGACAAGAGTAGACCTCGAACATCGGGGTTTTTCTCAGATCGGAGGTCTCGAGGTCGGTCGTCTTGAGGTCGGGCGTTCCGGGGTCGGACGCCGACTTCGGCCGTCCAGAGTCGGAGGTTGTGCGGCTTCTTAGGGGCACTTGCGTCATTTGGGGGAAAAAATCTTATTCCCCCCAACAGATCGCATCCCAAGCCCATATTCTCAGCTTCTCATCTCAAATCTCTGTACATGCCAAACCAAATTTCTTAAGCTTTTAAATTTGTTTTAGCATCTAAGATTGACACCCACTAGACCATACCATTGGCGGATGCTACAATTACTTCTAAACCAAATCATGCTTTCGGAAACAATGCTTATACTGCCACAACCTTAACCTTTTATCAAAGATTTAATGTTATATAATGGCTCGCAGAATATACGAAATGGCTCGATATGATATGTCAAAACAACAGTGCAGTGCACTAGGTTGATTATATATCAAGCGGAAACAATCCAGTACTTTGTATAGATAATGGCTCGATATGATTATGTTCATCAACACAGGCTGCCTCAAGCGAGTGCGACTCTGTTCTGCATGAAATGCTCCCGTCCTTGATACACATGCAAATAATCCGTGTCCCAGGGCCCATGCACTGCAACGGTGGGGAGAAAATACGAACCGGATCTCTCTGCCTCTGCTGCAGCTCATAGGCAAAACAGCAAGGAGAACCCTGTGTAACAGAGAATCTGCACTCCCAATTTTAGCAGCTTCCATTGAGCTGCGTTCCATCACCTTCCAGACATCTTTCACACACTGCACTTTATACTGCAGACGAAACCATTTTTAAGTCCTAATCATCAACATAAATTTTACAGACAGGAGTATTCAGTTTGTAAACGTATGACAACTCATACATAAAGAACCATAGCAAGCTAGAAGGACCTGCCTCGCTTTTGATTCCAGTATATCCCTGCATGTCACTCCTCTATTCTTTAGGGCTGGAGTGCCTGTTTTGTTAGTTCTGTAATATGTTACGAGGAAACCCCGTTCTTCCTAGATGTATCAAGCAATAGCATTACTGGTCCACCACTGATGAGTGCTGCTTTGCTACGCAGGGCATGGCCAACATAATATGATCGCCATCCTTTGGGCCAATATCTTCAGTTTCGTCGAGTCTTGTATGGAAGTTTAGAAATGCCATTTTAGGTGAAGCAAATATTGTCGAGAACTTTGCATGGTTGGCCATGAAGGGGGAGAACACAATAAGCTCCAGTCAATATTTGAATGAATAAAACAAGAAACCAATCTGAGCCATCCAATTCTATTCTCTTCGCATGCGCCGGGCATTACAGAGCAGCTGCAATCGAGGTGCACCTTCAGAGCCAAACCCACCACCATGTGGCTTCTTTGCTCTTAGGGAGAAGGATGATGAAGAAATGGGCAAGAGATGCTGTTGCTGCTGTGGACTAGGAGATTTATAGGGCCTAACCTTCATCTCTCTGGAAAGCTGAGCACATGGAAGCAGGGAGGGATCTTGCAGCCTCATGGTTTGCCATGTTGGAATACCAAGAGGCGGTCTGTATTGGGCCATTTGAGCCTGCAATATCTGCTGCTGCTGCTGCTGTTGATGTTTAGTTGAGCCACCAGCAAGAACCATTTGCGGTCCTCCATAGAGCGAGTTACCTATATGATGTGGTAGCTGCAGCTGGACAGATTACCAGACAATCAGCACTTGGAAGAAGTTGCAACCAAGTAACAACTCATAAAAGTACAATGTTTCTCGAAAAAACAAAATAGCATCAGCTGAAGCAGAACTGGAATTATAGTATATCTATGAAAATAGTGCGATCTACTACACTACCAGACACCAGCACCACAAAAACTATCACACTTCAAGCAATGAAGTCGCACCATTTTTAAAGATACCCCTCTTGGTGACAAAAAAGCTAACCACTAAATAATGCATTGACAACCATTATAGCAAGTCGTGCATGAAAGCTTCCTCTGAGCATAAGGGTGGAATACACGACCACTCATTTCATTGATTAATAAAAAAGGATCAATAGGCTGGGGACAAGCTAGAAATGAGGCCGGCCCCATCAGGGAGAAGAAAAAAACTGTAGATCGCAAATATCCAATACATGTTTTGCATGACAGCTGAATAAACAGAACACACCTGTTGAGCCGCTGTGGCTGCGAGCTGGTCCAGACATAATGAAGTGTAAGGATTATGAGCGAAGGGGAACGGTATAAGAGAATGATATGAGCCCTGCAAACGGAGGTAAGAACCCGAATTATTTACCCCATTCCAGGGGTCGTTGATTTCACCAGTGGCCAACAATGACAAAAAAGACAACCCTAGTGAGAGGACTCGGATACTAAACAGAACACAGAAAAAAATTAAGAAACGAAGGAGAGGATAAACAAACCAGCGAGATGACAAATACCTGTTGCTGCTGCATATAGGAGCCAGATAACATTTGAGTTGTAGCTTCATCTGTACTCTCCATTATGGAACCACTAGTTCCAGCAGATGTCATGCTGTTCAGACTACTTAACCTAGTTGCTTCATTGCATGCTTGCACGCCAGAATTCATTCCCTCTTTGGCTTTCGCTTGGTTAGTGACGAGCAGAAACTGATGCCTTTTTTCAGTGTTCTGATAGCTCTGAATGATATGGCTTATATACACATGGGTAGTACACCTTTTCCATGACGACCTCCTATCAGCTGACACCTGCAGGAGCCGCACCCAAAAATATAACAAACTCAAGCTTCCAATAAATGAAATCTCCAGTGTGGTTACATCGTTAAGTAGATAATGAGAGAAGCTGAAGGACAATATATCCAAATTTCATAAGCAACTCCAGTGGGGGTAGAACTGTACGTTTATACTCAATTACAGTCCCTCTTTCATTAAAGAACTACTCTTCTAAGATCAGCTATCAATCAGCAAAGACTTAATGCAACAAAAGAATCCATCAAACATGTAACTGTCAAGGGACATAAAATAAAGATATTTAGACAGACAGGTTTCAGGCCTAAAGGGAAACAAATGCTCTTCATATAAAAGCTTGCATGAGGCTATCTAACACTCATATGGAGCAGACTCACTTTAAATTCATCCAAATCCATCTGGAAATTGGTAATATGCCATCTAACACTCATCTTTATTGCACATTTCATCATAATCTACAGAGTCATTCTTCTAAGTAACAGGTAAATGTCCTCATCCACCTAATCTCATGCATACTTTCTTCATGACAAAGTAATTTCAAGATAAGACGGTTGAAAATTGGTATTGACTGCCGTTACAAGTAAAAGAGCATTTTCTTGGGAAAAGTTAAAGGCACCTTGTCAATGCCAAGGGGATCATAGCCCACCTTTTCAGTTGGAAGACCACTTCCATTTGAGTTTAGTCCGTTTGAACTAGTTCTACGCCCGCCTGCAGCAGAGTCTCGCCAGGCAGCAGCTTTAGTTGAAGACCACCTAAAAAAGTAAATTTAAATTAAATGGCATCCAGGTTGCGGAGCATGACCTGTATCAATGAAATATTGTGTTTGGAGTTCCCCATCAGGAGTGGTAGGTGGATTATGAATTACATTGTCAAATGTCCATTATCACTGCTTGGCATACCAGGTCGCGGAGCATGACCTGTATCTGATAAGATAACCAAGATTTTGGAATAATCAGCTAGAAAAAAGAGCTCAGAGAATATAGTAATAAACACACTTAATATGTTCCCCATGTAAAATATCTTTAGCAAGGTACAACATGACAACCTCCCCCATGCATGTAATGTGTTAGAATGTCAGTTTTCTGATTGAAAGGCTGCACATGTTTTTCCGAGGAGGCAGATCCAACCTAAAAAAATGGGGGTACCGTTTCAATAATGTCTGAATAACCAATAACAACTATGACCAAATCTCCAAGTATAGAACATTACCGGCCAAAGATTAATCTCTGATTTGTGCACCGAAAGGGCATCCAATTGTGCTGATCTGCAAGTGAATCAACCGGAACAGAAATCAAGGTGCAATAAGAAATTTTGTGCAATTACCAGCTAACTGTCCCTTTTTAAAAGTCAAACAAAGAATACAAACTAAATAGTACTAACTTGTTCTCAGAGTAAGAATAGAGAGGAGCTTCCAAGAGATTTGATGAATTCAAAGATTCCAAGAGATTTAATGAATTCAAAGAATCCCTTGTAGTTGCATTGTTTGACTGTTCATTCTTGGATGGAGGTGTTCTTTGTAAATCAGGATGAGCTGTTCCATTTGATCCTGGATCCAATTGTTGGTTTACACCGGTAATAGCAGGCTGCTCCAAAACAGAAGGCTCAGGTTTTGCAGTTTCTACAATGGACTCCTCTATGTGAGAAGAGCGTTTTGCCGCTGCAGAGCTGGTGCTTGGAAGCAAAATTTTAGTACTCTCTTCTTTTGAAGCTGCTGCATCAGAAATTACATCGACTTAAAATATAATAAAAAGAAACTTCTTTTGAAAAAATAAAGGCTGTTCTCGAATCCTAGGCACCCTTCAAGTCCAAAGTATTGCTCTAGTGAAAACAAAAGATGGATTCTAGTTGAGTTTACCAACCTTCTGAATGAGAAAAGATGGTTGCTGTTGTCTCTGAGTTTTCCTCCAACATTCTACCTTCCTGACTGATCTTAACTGGCCTGCCATCAGGGATCATACTAGCCAATGCAGACAAAATCTCAGCAGCTTCTTCCTCATCTTTGGTGATTTGTACCTTTAGCTACTTAAACAGAAGGCCAGAAGGTATCAAGAGCCACAAACTGACAATAAAGCTAGAAAGACAAGCTAAGCAAGCATGCTGATAAAAGACCAACCATGTCTCTCTTAAAACTCCTCGAGCCATTAACACAGGGAACGTGGCTACCATTGGAGGCACGACATTTGTTCTTCGAATCCAGCAACGAAGGAGATGCTGATAGCCTGCTGCGTTTGTTCATAGCTGAAGTTGAAAACAGTAAACAAGTATGAATATTACTGATGTCATTTCAGAAAGATTACAAACACGAGGAGATACCAGCAGAACTGAGATCACTCGTTAATTTTTCTTTTTTTCGGAAAAATCATAAGCCAGGTGACCAACTGCCGGCAAAAACGGCAACGAAAAAATTTACTATTCGATATGCCACTTATTTTATGCAAATATTAAACGACAAGAAACAAAAAAGAACATAGTTGATCACGCATTTATCTAATGAAAGAAGAAGATCCAAAGGTTCCCTTCCCCTCAACCAGATCAATACCCTTTTAATAGTGACCATGGAAAAACAGTAGTCTAACCCAACTCAGGATCAAAAAGTGGGAAGTGGGAACTCAAGATTCGGATTCACAAAGCCCTCTTTTATTTACCAAGGAGGATAAGACTAAACTAAGCAGACTACCAGAAACAATACACACACAGATAGTTTTTTATTTCTTTTGTAATAGTATTCAAATAAAAGGAACTGAGAAGCGTTCCATCTGAATTCTTTATACCAGACCGTAATTTCCTAGGCACCATGGCAAGATCCACAGCACTGCAATCCTCAACCTATAATTAAAGTTAAAAAAAATTTAGGAAAGAAAGGGAGAGAAATATATTATTACTTAAAACAGAGTAAAGATAAAACCGCTAGCTAAAGATCGCTAGCCACTGCCGGTACCATCGGGATGGAGAAAAAACAAAAAAGTTCCAACCTTTGACCGGACTGTACCACTCGAAGAAAGGGGCGGGCGTGAAAGACGTGAGTCTCCTCTATCGGACCCACAGCAGCCACCTTCATCGCCCGTCCTGCCGTCCTCTTTATTGATGCGCGAGCCCCACACGAACGCCTTCGCTCTCTCTTTCTGCCATCTCTCCATCGCACTCTCGTCGCCTCCTCCTCCTCCACCACAACTGCTACCGTTCAAAACTGCAACATTTTCTTTGAATTAAGAAAAAGAAAAAAAAGAAAAATCCGACGATAATTTACTAATTTATACAGAAAAACAATGAAAAGATCCGATTTTTTAATGTAAATTAGGCTAGAGGAAGGGGCATAGTTGGTTAGGACTTAGGATTGATACCAGAGGGGGAGGAGGATGGGTGCGAGATGGGCTTGGTGCTGCTACTGATCCGTCCAGATAACGCTCTCTGCTGTCGCTTCGCGGGCGAAGACCGACGCCCCGAGCTGCCGCATCGCTTCAAGTCTCGACCTTTCTCTTTGTCCATATCCTCTACACCCACATCCACACCCAATCACCGATCACATCGTCCTCTCTCTCTCTCTTTCTCTTACTCTCTGACCTCCTTCTCCTCCTCTTCCCAGTCCTCTGTCTCTCTGCAGCCACTGCAAGGGAGGAAATAAAGTGAGGCAGAGACATCAAGGAGCAGATAAAGCGGGCGAGGCAGAGATAAGGGACTGAGAATAGAAAGGAAAAGCTATAAAAAAGAAAAAGAGCGAGATGCCCGGTGAGGAGTTATGAGAGATAATCGCATCAAGGAAAGCCTTTCTTTTCAGGCTCTTTCTATTGTTGGCAGAAGAAAAGGAGTTTCTTTGTGTTCTCTCTTCTAAATATTTTCCAGGAGGAAAGATAAATCCGTCCACTTTTAGATTAGGCACATAGGTTCTCTGCTATCCTCTGCACTCCACCTCTGGAAATCAGAGACCAACGCTGAAGAGAGGTAGATAAAAGGCCAAAGAGAAGCCGAGGGTTAAAGGAAAAGAGATGACTTTAGAATTCGGGTTCGACACCACCGACACAGGAAGATAGATGGAGAGAAAAAAGAGAGAGCTTGAGGGAAGAAAATTATACGAGATATCCGAGGAATCTTATCGAATAGAGGGAGATAAAGGCAAGAACGAGACACTAATTCTCGAATCCCCAGTCCCTATCTTCCGGATTAAACCTAGAAAAAGAATTCCAAAAAAAGAGGAAAGAGGAGGCAAAGAAGGAAAGCTCAGTCAACTCTTTATCGGCCTCAGATCATACAAATCCGAGAACAGGACCAGAAATTTGAACAAGAAACAAATCAAGCCATTTCAGGAGCCAGTGTAAAAATAGATAAAAAATCCAGAACCCGAAATAATATACATCATAAGAGAAGGGTAAGAAGAAGGCATTCCACAAGAACATCCATTCTTTCTCGTACCAAAGAATCCAAAACAAAATAAAAACGAAATTACAGATAGGACTAAAACAAAACAAAGAATACTCCTCGATCGCAGCACCTTCAAGAATCGAAGAGACCCATTTGATCTCCAGCTCTTCTGCCTCTCAGTCTCTCGTTCTGCCTAAAAACCCAAGAAAAAAAAGTACTTCTTTTTGGATGCAATAAAGAGAGAAAAGTAGCCTCGGAGGACGGACTACCGGCCCTGAGAAGCCGTGCCTGTCTGCCGCCCAGAACGGTTTCCCTCTCTCTCTCTCTCTCTCTCTCTCTCTCTCTCTGCCATTCTTTTGGCCTTTTATACCAGCACTCGAGAGCGAGCTAACATCGACGGCTGTCACGCTTCCTGCTCGCCAAGCCGTCCGATCCGCACCGGACCGTTAGAGAGAATGCCACGTGTCACTCCACGTCGGACCGCCGTACTTGATTGCCGGTGGACGGTCCGGATTTCTTCGTACCGTGTTTCATTCCCGGAAGCCCATTCCACGTAGTGGATGTTCTGATTTGATGCGACTCGTCGTTTTCTTTTTGTTTCTTTCCCCTCCTCCAAGACCTCGTTGGTCACTGCATGTTCTTTAGAAGCTAGGTGAGACTGACTGACTACTCGTAATCCCACAATAAACTGTATTTCTATTATAATTGTACTTATAACATCGAGGATGCATCCTTAATGGGAATTTCACATAGAACCTCAATAATTATTTTTAAAAAAAATAGAAGTAGAACTTGATCTTTCTTGCTTCATATTTGTTACTCTATTGTACCATTGTCCATAGAGATAACAATGTTGATATTGCCATACTATCAATGATGCGGTTCATCAGGGCAACTAGAGACTGCTTGGTCACTATCTTTCACTAGAAGATGAAAATATCTATCCCATTTCAACTAAAAAATAAATTCAAATATATCAGCCTAAGGCTCAACCTAATTAACATTGACCAATACTAAAAGAGACAAACTATTTTGTATAGAACCTCAATAATTATGTAAAAGAAAAATTAGAAGTAAAATTTGATCTTTCTTGCTACATATTTATTACTCTATTGTACCATTATCCTAATGAATATTTTTGTTCCGGAAGCCGAGATTAAATTTTGTTGATGTTTGTGCAATCTCTAATTGATATAAAAAGGATTTATTGTAATTCCATTATTCTAAATAGTAAAATATTTTGTTGGACTAGGTTTCGTAATTTTTTTCCTTCACATAGAAAGATTTTCCATGTCAAAAAACTGTGCTGTCTTTTATTTCTAAATTACTTGATTTTGCATGTTAATTGCTTGAGTAAATTGTAGAGATGATGGTTGCTCGGTGAGTGATATCCGATTTAATTATATAAAAAAATAATAATTTTCTATGTTTAGCTAACCATGAAAAAATAATATTTTACAATAGTTTATATTTAGTTGAGCATCTACTTTTTTAAAAAAGTTGTATAAAATACATGTTATATTCTTAATAAAGAAAAGGACTTTACACAATTCTATTTAAAAACTTAAGAGCATTTTTGAAAAAAAAAACTCCATTACTATTTACTAACCAATCGGAGCTGGATTTTTTCATGTCTCACATAAATTTTTCTTTCCTATAAAATAAGAGAATCTTATTCTCTTGAAAAAGCTACTTTTCTATCTTCATCCTTTAAAAACTCCAATAAAATATAAGACATTTCTCCAATTTTTCGTTGACCACACTTTTCTCCTCTTTCCACAAACCAAACAAATCCTTCATAAAAAGAAAAAAAAAAATCATATGAGGTCCAATTTCCACCGACCTAGAATTGAGATAATTTTTTTCCCAAAAGTATATTTAAGTTTTTAGATAAAATGAGATAAAATCTTTTACTTTATAAATAATATGATTTGATCTGTCATTGTAATAGAACATGACATCTGATCTGTTGAATACTCTTCAAGAATTTTACAGTCAGATACAGAAAGTCGTCAAACACGTGTACAATAAACAAGGACTCAAGCTTAATTACATGGCAAAAGCTATTAAAAGCACAGGTTGTATAGTTATCATTTATCCTAGCCTAGTGCCAGAGGCCTACGCGGACTAGTATTTATGTTTGTCTCAGCCATAAGGTTAGGTTAGTTTATAATGTGTTTGCTCATCACCACACAAAGTCGTTCAGAAATACATATGTTGAGAGGGGGAAAAAAAAAGAAAACTACTTCAGGTTCGTTTCTGGAGTCCTTTCAAAAGTTCATGTCGAAGAATGTGAACATTCTTGTGCCAATAACAAATGGCATGCATCAGTCACACCATGCTACCTGCCGGTCCTGAATTTTTCAAGTAGCTCAACTGCAACTGGTTAATTATGAACTATGGGCTGCAGAGATTCTTGAGGTCTTCCTCCTTGGCAAATGAGGCTGGAATGATCCTTGAAGCATAGGGATAAAGATCTTTGTATGAATTCCTTATAGTGCCTTCTGCCACTCCCGTGGCCAAAGAGATATCTGCAACATATTATTGTGAGTACAAAAAAACAATATACTGGAACCACAGGCCAAAAAAAATATTGTTTCCGAACCTCTTAGAGGTTTCTTCTCCTCTGATAGCTGAGTTATCATGTAAATGACAGCTGCTGCGATTGATATAGGACTCCTCCTGCAAAAGCAATGGTTGTTGCAATCCTTGCCAGTTAATACAGATTTTACATTCCTCCCGTTATTGCAAGGTAACATCATATTAGAAGAACTAAAATCTTTGTAAGTGGTTCTGGTTTAAAATAACATGATGATCTCAATATGCTTTTCTTCATGGCCCAAGGCTTGACTTTAATATGATGAGCTTCTCCATGAAAATGTATAGATTATCAGTCAACGCAATGGCTTGGACCATAACTGAACTACTTGCTATCAAAAATAATATATCAACAAATGAAGAGATAAAATATCAACAAGGAATATGGAACAGATGAAGCTACACATAATATCAAGTTATCAGACAAGTGAACCATTCATGGATTTGGATTATGATAGCTGCAGACTTGTAGCTGCCAGCAATGTTTATCTACAGTAAAATGGGGTCAACGTTATCATCTACATAATACAATCTGTAGTACAGTTTCCCTAAATCTCAGCATGACAACCTGAATGATGTTACTAAAAAAAATTGTCAAAATAACTTGATTCGCACTATTGACTAGTGAAAATGAGGTGACTCAACCATATCTCAAAGTCCCCATGAATTGTAACATTTGGATAATGATTATAAGATTTTGCACTGTAAGTTATTAGGTCTAAATTGTTAAAAGATTTCATACAATAAAAACTCCTGTGCCTCTTTCTTTTTCAACAGAAGTATCCATTCAAGAGTATGAGGGGTAGAGAAGGATTGACCAGATAGATTTGAACCTTCAAATGATCATGACAAGATGATATCAAAGATGAGGAACCAACAAAAGAAAAAGGCAAGTGCAAGAGTGAAAAAGAAAAAATAAATAAATAGACACAGAAATGAAAGTCCCTATCTAGTCATTTTCACAATAGTAAACCCATTTCCTGATCCCCAAGACCAGCATCACAAGTTACCTTCTTCATTCTCCCTTGATGTTCTGTGCTTCTCAAAACAGATATTTTCATTCCTCAAGTTCCATATTCCAGAGAATACAGCATGCCATACTTTCTTCTTTACGCATCTTTAAACTCTTAACAGCATCCTACCTGACACCCAAGATCATGTCTTCAACTCACAGTCCTAGGTTATTGAGTGAATGAAAACCTAGCACCAGGAAATCCAAATGAAGTTGCATAGGAGACTAAGCATCGCACTCATTTAGGCAAAATGTTCAGAAACAGTCAAAACTAGCTTCTTGTTAGCAAGCTTCTGTAAGGATCTTTTCTTGAATAGTATAAAGTATAAACAAAGCCTTGGATCCTAGTTGTTTCTAAAAGATTCCATAGCAACTTCTCTAAATACAGAGTGACACCCTAAAGGTCCTGAAAATACAAAAAGATTTTACAGTCAATACCCCAGCAGTCAACCATCTCAATTATCTAGGCTCTTTGTTTCTCCACACCATAACCAATGATAGAAAGAACAGACAATTATGGCATCAAAGGTTTCCTCATTTCAAACATGCCATCTGAAAAAATTGGGCTCTGCACATACTTGTTCCAATATCCTCCCTATATAGAAACTAAACTGGGAGCTACAAGCCATCATGAAAAGCAAGTTAAAAGTTGAAGACAAGACACTTGCAGCACCAAAGATCCTCTAATAACGTTGTTTAGCTAAGGCTAGGCACTTCCATCTACCCCTAACTGGATCAATGGCACTTGATCCTGACTACTGTGCCATGTTACTATGACCAAAAAGCAATGCATTTGACTTTGACTACAAGGCACCAACACCATGACAACCCCCCTTTCCCTTTTCTCTGCGGGCTCCTTCTCACTCCCTAGTTTGTTGCATGGACTGGGCTCATGCAAGTAGAGCATTCCAAGTGAGCCTAGCCCTGCCATGCAATAGCGGCTTATCCCATCGGGGCTGATTTGATACTTCAAACGTCTAATGTGGAAAGAGAAGAGGGAATGATTCAAAGGTTGCTAGGTGGAAAGGTGTGCCATTGGGGCAGGACAGCATTTTTCAGAAAGTGGATTGAGATTCAATTTTAGCTGCTCTTTATCTGCATTCCAAAAGGAATTTCCCCCAACTCTCTTTCCCTCTTTCAACACCTCTTCCTCTCCTAAGCACTCTTTGGCTCCTTTTACTCCTGATCATTCTGATGCTCCCTCTTATCTACGAATAGTTTTTTCTTTGCACTCTCTAGCCAACTCACAGACCTGCTCAAAGTGTCCCAAATTGCTGATTTGGCCATGTAGCATTAATTGTATCTAGAAAGCCAATCAAAATATTTTTTCACTTTTTCAATTCTTTACTTTCTTCTTCTAAAATATTTTTGCAATGTCTATTACTGATGAAAGCTCTTTTGATTTGTTTGCTTTTATCGCTACTGTGTGTTCTACATTTTTGTGAAAACCTGACTGCTTATGTATGTTTACCATTCATCTCTGTTTAGCTTCTAGAAGAACCAATCAAAGCCGGGACTAATCTCCATGTTAATACCTGTTGGCACAAATAACAAATTGATCTCTTCACTGAAATGGGTTTGGACTGATATTGATTATTAAAGAGTTAATGCTGGATAAGAGCAAAACTATAGCACAAGCTGAAATTGCTGGAACTTTCATAAGAATTTACTCGTGCAATGTAGTATATCAAACCCATCAAAACTAAAGGCGTAACAGCTTACAAAGATACTCAAATGGAAAGAGCTGTAAACAATGGTGCAAAAAATGTACACCTATTGAGAGCATTGTAAATAAAATAGTTCATGTATCTATTTTCTGTAATAAAAGTTCCAACACAAATGTCATTATAGGGGGTAGCCTCTTATTTGAAAGGAGCAATTTTCGTAAAATTACTTTTGATGGTCACAAATGTGTGGAAACAATGCAAAAGTAATGGTGATGGTCTTATTCTAAAAAAAAAAAAGAATAATCAGAGTTGCTGCATATATTAAGTTGCTATAATATAATTTTTTTCTTGGTTGTCGTATTACAAATAATGAGTTTCGAAGATTACTGCCTAAAGTGAATTATGGAGGGGGTAAATTTCTTCTCAGTCAGATCTTCTATTTAGGGCAACACCAACTTCAAATTCTTGCTATAGGACATGAGTACCTATCAAGAACAATTGTAATTTAGAACATCTTTATGCTTAAAATAATTTATAGATAAACATATTAGTTAGTTTAGTTTTATGTTTTGTGTTTATTTACGTCAGAATAAAATTGCACTTTAGGTCTGGCAGTCATTTATTTATGCCAAAATAAAAGTGTATTTTAGTCACTTATTAACATATAGTTACATACACCTACATAGTCTAATCCAAGGGATTTTCTTTAAAAAATAATAAATTTTGCAAAATGGCATCATTTACCATAGATCAGAGCAAATGTCAGGAAGATGCTTCCGAATAGGTCCATTGTAATAACTATTCCCAATGCATTAGTTAATAAGAGGAGAGTTTGTGACTGCGAGATGTTTAGGAAAATTAGACTTCATTTTAAGACTTTTCATATTTATTTATCATTTAGTTAAAAGAAGGGATTCCTTTCATTTCACAATCTATGTTCCATATATATCAATCATATACGCAAGTTGGTCATTTTATGACAATTGAAGGATGAAAAAATGTAACTCATAGTGCAGCATAAGCATCAGTGCAGGCACAGCTATTCTTAATGAGTTTGAAGGCTTCAAAACCCTAGATAACTGCAGCACGATGAAGTTTATATTGATCCAAACACCTAGGAGGTTTAAGATACCACATTAAGCAACACATATAACAGTTTATGATGTCTTATGCAGATAAAAAATTATCTCTAGTATAACATCCAGTAAATTTACAAACTGAAAATGCCTTTTAGTGGAGGAAAAAAAACGTTGGGGGCTTGTTTGGTTGTCTGTAAATTTTGATTGATCATAAAGCAGGTTTTATGAAAAACAGAAAGGGGCCAACCTTTTCACAAAACCCATTTTTCAGGTTTCATGACAAATCCCTCTGAAACAGGTTTCACAAAAAGCAACCAATCGGTGATGTTATAAACCTCACTCAATTTAGGTACTCCATAAAGTCATTTTCATAATGCTGACAACCAAACAGCATTTGGGGTGCAATAACAACCTCATGTTCTAACTCTTAACTTGGTATAGTATATTTACTGGCATGCCAATAATTTATTTAGTATTTAGGCTGCCACCTTATACTAGTTACTTAAATGCTAAAAGAAAATATTTATCTATGTTCATGCTTCTTGACTTTCAGTAAGTATTCTAATTGATTATGCTGGCAAAAATGTCTATTTACCATCTGGAATTGAATTTTCTGATATAAGTAAATGTTGAAGGTCCCAAAAAAATTTATTCACAAAATGCATAGAATTTTGTCATCAGATGGTATGCTTCTAGGCAGGCTTAAGGCTTTATATGTTGCCCTAAAGCCCTTCGGTCGTACAAATGCACAACAAGAGCGTAGAAAGCTTGCTAGCTGTCATAACAATTGGATAGACCACAGGTCTAAAAAGCATCCTAAAACTTAGATGAGGGCAAGTCAGATGAGGGAAAAGAACTTCATCAATGATGCTTACTACATAAAAGAGAAATTATAAGAATAATCAAACCAATCAGGAGAATTGTAGGTGATATCAGGAACTTTTCCTAGAACACACAAAAGAAATCAGAAAGTAACATTTTTTACTAATTAACTTTCCAAAAATGTACCTTATATCAAGCTCTTCTGACTTCTGGACTGCTTCCTGAGCAGCCTTGACTGCTTGATTTGACATGCCAAGATGTGAACAAAAACGCCGCTGCAAAATTGAGGAAAACAAAACTCAGAAATCTCTGTAAGACTATCTCAACTACAAAAAAGACTATTTATAAAATAAAAGGATATCAAAAATCTAGCTACAGGAAGAGATGGTAAAACACCGGAACTAACCAGGAAATCCCCAGCATGGATAGTACCCATTTCCATCGATTGACCCATCTCAACTTCAAGCTGCTTTACAATGTACTCTTTTGCCCGACCAATTTCCTTCTTCGTAGCTCCATTGGCAACAGAACAGATTTCTATTTGAAAATACGGGAGTTGATGAAGTACACCCCAAATGATAATTCAGATAAGACTTGTAATAAGATGTCAACCATACCCTTTACAGTTCGAGGCCTGTCCTCTTGGCGACAAGCAATATATAGACAAGCAGCCAAAATTGCATCTTGATTTCGTCCTCTAATGGACTTCAGATCTTCCACTTTCTTATATATCTCATTGGCTCTATCCTTTACAAAACAAGTCATTACGATCATTTAAGTGATGATAAAATCCAACAACATGAACCCCCCAAGGGCATCTTAGAGCATTCACACACAACTGACCATTATCTACCCTCCAGCTAAGTAAAGATACAGCACAAACCAGACTTCAAATGATGACAGCAACAACAACTACGTAAAGTTCTTGTTTGCATAACAAAGAATTAGAAACCAAAAATGGACATAATAAAGGCATCCAAATTAACAACCTCGCCAACAGCTCTAGCAAATAGTTCTAAGCTGAAAAGGTCAGCAAATATGAGTTGTTATGCTATGAATTGAAAGAATAAACGGCTTTTGCAATGAACCGCCAAATCTCCAAAAATACCATCTAAGCACATGCAATATACATAGTATATTCAACAAGGGACATTTGATGGATCACTATGATACCATCCATAAACATTGTTCGCAGTACATTTGATTTAAAAAACTTCTCATTTAAGTCTATATTCTTGTCATTTATGAAGAATCTGGAAGTGGTACATCCCTAAAAGAAAAGTATGGGTTAAGTTAGAGACTCATGGGCCTCGCTTATTTGCTTTACCATACATATAGGTTATAATATTACAGGAAGATGGAATTTATTTTTGAATTTGATGCTCACACCATGCAGCTCGGAGAGAGAAAGAGAGAGAGAGATGCTAACACTTCTGATGGATGGAGGGCTGGGATTTATATCTTGATAATAATGCTTGCAGAAGGGCCGCTTATATCTTGATAATAATGCTTGCAGAAGGGTCGCTCAGAAAGCCTGGTTTCACAAACAGATGGCTCAAGGGAACTTGGCTTATAATAGTAGAGATTATTGCAATAATTGGGAGTGCAATATATGGCACGCAAGAGTCCAGGATTAAAAGGACTCATCATTACAGTACAATATCTATGATAACACCATAAAAGTACGCTATTGACAAGGTAAAGATGCATGTACCATACAACATATGTTCTGACTCAAATAATTGTATATCAGTTTGTTTCAAAACATACCAAAGCAATATGCAACAGAATATATTGATACACATTAATGAAAGCTTGTACCCAACTTTACCAGTTTAAACTTGTGCCTTATCACCTAAAACAGCATTTTTTATATTTGCAACAATACAAGCTCTTCCTCTCCTTGCAATTCATTTTAGAATTTGAAAGCCTAGCACACAGTCGGACAGAGTGACAACAAAACATAATTCTGAATTGTACAAAACCTTCAAAATGAAGGTATACATAAGCTTCAGAGTGAGATTCCCACATTACTAGCGATATGTAAATTACACCTATGAAATTTTGTTAATGCATGACTGTGTAAACATAAGTCAATTCCCTACCTATAGTCCTTATCCTAAATTTCAAGCTTGCACATGATGTTAATGTGTATTTATCAATATGTAAAGTTAATCATCCATCAACATATCACCTGAAATAGGTGATATACAAACAATGTGCTCTACTAGGATAAGAAAAACAGAAGGGATTATTACAATGTAAAAATCAGAAAACAAGCAGCTACAATAGCAGCTCAAAAGTTAAAAGCAAGATAGTAAGATTCTTAGGGACCTACAACATAATTACATCCATTCACACATAAATTATATAAGTAGGAATGGAAAAAACACAAAAAATACTACAACACTATTTCCATTGAGTAGCAGATTACATACACAAGGCAGATCATCAATAATAATAATCTCTAGGATAGAAACAAGATTAAGAGCATGTTTGGATATTCCTACAAGATCGGGATAAAAAAATCCTGCAAGAATCGGGTCTGGCTCGTCCAGCACATATCTTCTAGACTATGTGCACAGATATGTCTAGTATTATAAAATATGAAGCTTGGCCCAGCTTATATCAACTGGACCTCTTCAAATCCATCCTGTAGGATAGAAAAAAGGACTGGTGAGGTCATTTTTTTCTTCCTACAGGATTTGGGCGAGCCTACTCTGAAAGTATTTCTGTGAATACTGTGAGTAGAGGCCTTGCTTGGCCTGTGTTCTTGTGAATCCTATTGGATTGCACAGGATTATCCAAACAGGCACTAATAAGTTTCAAATAGGCTGGGACTCTTATCTAACTCGCAGAAACTGCACATATATCAGCACAGGAAGTAGTAATTATCATTTAAGTTCATCAAAGGACAGCTGTGGCATCTAAATGTGTAAGCAAGAACTTATGCACATAAACAAAACAACACCAGTCACATGCATATATACTTCTAAGGTGAACCACAGGCCTGCTCTAGATAGTTTGATCTTTTGTTTTTCCTTATATTTTGGTGATAAATTTGCCATTGATTAGAATTATAAAAGCTTGAAGGCTAAAAATATCAATTAGCAAATTGAAGGCAAAACCAAAAGGATGAAATAGAAGATACAAATATATCAGAAATAAAATGAAAAAAGTTCATAGTGATTCATGCTTGTAAATTGCCTTCCAGGAAAGGTTTTTAGTTACTTAGATCTCTGCGTCTGATTGGGTGGCCAATAACTAGATGGACCAAGATCGCGCTATATCTTGGCTGAGATGGAAATTTTGGAAAACTGGAAAAGAATCCAGATTTCCAATATTATGGTCGATAATATAGCAACTGAGGTTTAAACTTGGTCTCAGTTTTGATTCTGGCCAGGTCGATGGAGTTTCCATGTCAATGGTTTCAGAAGTTTTGCTGGCATGTTTGTTGTCCAAAATGATTATAAATCATATGATAAGGTAATAGTCAAACATTTCATGTGCCTAGCATTTCTTCCAGAACTAAGCCAGATTTTCCTTCATCAAGAAGATAAATTCTCGTAATATTGACTCCAAAGGGAAGGTGGTTCTGCATCCAAAGACTCCTATCATAGCGACTTTAAGCTGTAACATGAAAAGGTGTTCAATAATGGTTCAAAAATCTTGTGACTCTTTCCATCTATCCATACTCAATCATCAAACCCAGCAGCTAATCCCCTCCTTTACATAGAGAAACAACAAAGAAAAATTAAAAGAATGGAAGTAGCACTGCAGAGATGAACAATGGAAGCCCACTGAACATCTATGAACGGTCAAAACATGCACCAATACTTTGCTCCATAGGCTATTTTGCTTATGCTATGAACATTAGAATGCAATGCATTTCCCTGTAACATACCCTGCCTTCTTCCCTCTTCGTCACGACTATTTCCCAAGTCTCCAAAAATCTTAGAGAGCTATCCTGGAAAACATAAGCTTAGAATGCATAACCAATAGGTGGAATTTAGATCCCATTAGCTGGTATTTAAGGATTCATTTAAGGCTATTGTTTTTGCCTACTGTTGCTTTCATAAAGAATTTGTCACCGATACACAAAGTGCAATTGTTAAGTCAGGAGCTCGCTGCAAAATGTTGTCGAACTTAAATGGACTTGCTATGATTTGCATGTAGATGGACCAGATTTGCAAGCTTAATTTTTGTGGTTTAGAAGTTTTATGTAATTTTCATATTAAATTTAGTTGTCATTAAAGAATCCAAAAGTTGTCAATACCAATGAACAACTTCCATCTTATTAGTCTCAACTCAAACTTCTGATTTTAGAACACTATAGACATACGCATACAACTCTCTTGCAGGAAAGAAAAGGGTAAATAAATCAGCAAAAATCTCAGCACATAGGAGAAAAACCCACAATGCATTGCCATGAACATCATTAGAAAATTAAAACAGAAGACATCTGATAAGCTACAGTGAGACCAGTATTTGATACAAAAGCAAACAGAAGGAACGAGCCATAAGAATTTATTAAAAAATAGCAATGTGATTTATACAGCTTGACAGCAAAAAAAAATTAAAATCATCCTTACCCCCAACCATGTTATTTACTCTCAAAATTCATCTCAAAGAAATGATGTTGCTTTTATAAAAATTCTGCAGAATAGAAACCATATGCAGACTAGTTTTGTACCTTGATAGTGGCGACAAGACCCAACCTGAAAGAAAAGGCCACTAGATCAGTACTAGCTTTAACATTGAATTTGAAATTTAGAACATTTAATTTGAAATTTAAAAATTATGCAATAAGACAATTTGGATTATCTTTTTCATGGAAACAAAAGACACATATTACGTCTTACAAGCTAACATGATTCGATCAATATTATCAATATCAGGAACGTTAGTGTTGTTTATCTGGTTTCTAGAAACAAACCTAGTGCTTGTGGCCCAATTTATAAAGAGAACCCAAGAAGACATTTGAAGAACAAATATTTTCTTAAAAGCATCCAACTGTTTCCCACTTGTGTTCAATTCTTTTTCTATAATACATCTAGCCATATGTGTGCCTCAGGCATGACACAAACAGCAAATGGATTCCAGTTTTGTAGAAAAAGACAAAAGAAAATGTCACTAAGTTTACCAGTCTTCCACTCTACCATACGTCATGGATTGTAGAATAATAAATTAAAGGGATTACTTCAGGGTTTAGCCATTGTTTGTTGATTCACATTATTACAAAGATATCTAATTTGCTGGCAGACGTTTTTACATTCCAGACATATATAGCATGCTCGATTCAATACCTAAACGTAATAGCACTCAGTCTAATTGACCATCGAAAAGAGCAAGAAATCAAGAAGAAGGAAGATGGAGATGGGGGGTTAGTTAGATCTAGAAAAGGACCTGTCGGCCATATTGGCGATGGTGCGGAAGGCAAGGATGAGGGAGCGGTCGGGGTTGGAGCCGCGGGTCTGCCAGCGGCCGAGGGAGGAGGAGAGGAAGTCGCCCTGGGCGCCGTTGGGCTTGGCGATGACAGTGGAGAGGCCGCCGTCGGTGAGGAGCGGGTTGGATGGACCGCCGACACGGACTGGGTCGTTTTCAGAGGATTCGTTGGCGAAGGTCCGCCACTCGGAGGTCTCGTCGATGGAGTGGGCCTCCAGCACCAGCCCGCACTCCAAGCACACCATGTCCCCCGCCGAGTGGTCCAACACCACCTCCGTGCTCCGCTTGCAGTCCGGGCAGAACGAAGCGTCCGCCATTCCTTCTTTCCTCTTTTTCAATTTTCCTCTCTCTCTCTCTTTCTCTTCCGCTCCCGTAGCTCTTCCTCTGTTTTCCTCCTTCCCGCGGTCGTGCTGTCGGTAAGGGAACGGAGCGGCAAGCAGAACGGAACGGAAATGCGGTTCCTGGAATCTCCCTTGGGAATTCTTATGCGCACGCGAGCGGGTGCTGTTGACACGACATGCGCGTGAGCATTATTTATTAGTCGAGGTCACGTGGCATGCACGTGAGAGCATTACTTGGCTCGCAAACGACCTTCCACCTAATATAATAAGCTCTTGATTACTCACTGAAGTGAAAACTACAGTCAAAGATCGTATCGTATTGCGGTTGGAATAATAAAACTTGCCAGGACGTTCTAAAGCACCCATATACATGTGTGTGTGTGTGTGTGTGTGTATATATATACATGGACTTCTAAAGCACCCATATTGCACGCATAACAACACAGATACAAGTGCCTCATATAATTAAGGGAAAGTATTAACAGAAGTTGTTAAAAAGATGCAACATCCTGAACAAAGACATCTTAAATGGTATTCATCATATTGGCTGCCAATAAAAAGGACAAGAAAATTTTGAATTAGACATTCATCACTGTCCTCAGCTGCTTAATTTACAAAGAGCACCGCATGAGCAAGCTATGGTAACCGCCGGTGTTCTGGATGTGGTTTGAGATGATAACCTCCATTTCAGGAACATCCTGTGGACTGGAAGGAAAAAATTGACGCATCAGTTCAGCCTGTGATGCACGACAGCAACTATAGCGATGTCAACCCAGGAGCTAAAGCAGATTTTTCTCTTACCCGTTCAAATATCAGATCAGTTAGAAATTCACAAAGCTACACTTCTTGTTGAGCAGAACCTTGTATGATGGATGTAAGTGATGGGTGTACCCTGGCTCTTTTCAAGGAACGAGCTTCGCTTTTCCCTTGGGAGTGTTCCTCACCCAACGGCCACCTTGGACGCAAGTCAAACTGCATCATGGCAAACAGGCAATTAGGTGCTGTGGCTGCTAAACAAAACAAGATTATAAAAGCAAATGTAAGAAATAATTTGCAGTTTTTTTTTCAAAAAAGAAAGGGAACTAATTTGCATGTTTCGAAATGGCAAATCAAAGACTGGGATAGGTAGCATTCACCAACCTGTTCTCAGACAACTAAGAATTATGATCTGCTATACTTTTACAAAACAAAAAGGTATTTCTGCAAACATAGCTTTGCCATGTATAGCATCAGAATCAGCTAGTTGCTGCCTGTACTAGCAATGATTTAGACTGAAATATCTTTTTGCACCCTCTATTGTGCATAACTCTAAATCAATCATGCTTCCATAAGTCCACCAAATAAAATCTTTCTGCTCGTGTCCTTGAGTAGAACTACCCTAGTTGCACATTTCCAAACAAAACTGTTTCAAATCCGTTCTCCTATTCATGTCTCAAAAACTTTTTAAGGAAATGTTTTAGAAAAAAGTAATTCTTAGAAAACAATATCCCTTTGAAGACATTATTTTCTATGGAATAGGACGTTGCACGACAGGAAAATATATATATATAGCACCTACATAGTATATATATCATATCTGTGACCTGTTTGATATCTTGTCTTCTGGAAAAACCTAGACAAAAAAAATTTTATGTTTTGTTTTGCCTCCCACTTTACTCCCATAAAGGATTCATCAAGACAGATTTGGAATCACCAGTCTTAAGTGGCCAGTCTAGCATGAAAAATAATTATCAAGAAAGATGTACATGAACGATGGCACTAAATGCCTGATCATATCCAAAAAGAGTTGATACGAACCATAGAATCTTCAGGCTCATCAGCACGAGGGGGAGGATCAAATCTTCCACATAGGAAGTGCTCAATCCCGGTCCAAGCAACCATTACACCTATTACAGTGACCAACATATAACAATTACAATAATAATGTATGCTTAAAGTATGGATCAAAAAATTCTTAATAAATAGAAAATTCATTTCTCATGCCAACACTCAAGTAGCTCATGGACTAGTTAACCATTACTACTTCACCAAAGAAAGCAGAAACATAACATTTGCAATGAAGGACCACTACAATTATGATGAAAATGATAATTAACAATGGCATATATGCAGACAGCTAGTATTTTTTTCGAAATCATTGCCGATATTCATTGTCATCACATCAAACTAACCAAAGTTTGAGGAAAACTTCAGAAGACATCTAAATCTAGACAAAGCCATAATGATCCATAAAAATGAACATCACAATAAGGCATTGCAATATGCTCTTTGTACTTCTACTTCCCATTATTAATAACCTTTTTGTTGCAGGTTTACATATAGGACGGCAAAATTTTGTCAAATTCGATTAATTCAGTTTGCCCCAGAAAAAGCTGAGCGCAGACAGTAGCCAACTTATCCAAAAACCTGGTCTACATAAAAAAATTTGTCTGACTTAGAATTGGGTCCAAGTTTATAAATCCAAACAATCAGAGTAATTATTGTAAACAAGGAAGCAGACCAAACCTGGACTTCGACCCACTGTCTTTTTGACTCTAAAATCTCGATTAAAAACCCCACATAAGTAGTGCCCATAGTTTTAATTCCCACTTTCCCAAAATCTGGGAGCAAGATCACCCACTCCCTAGTCTCTCCCCTCTCCCGTTTAGGGTTTTCATTTCCCCCTGCTACACCTTCACTCTATGGTCCAACAGCCTCCCTCAGCAAGCCCCATCAACAGCCAACCACCACTTGGCTTATCTCGCCAGCCCACCACCTGGCCTGCGGCACACCCTTCATTGGCTGACCAGCAAGTATTCTCTTCCCTCTCTCCCCCAGCCCTATGCTAAGACTCCACCCCCCAACCCCCCTGGGTGCGGCCCCCAACCCTACTGCTCGCTTGTGCTCCCTCCAACCATGGACCCCACTTGACCATCCTGCTCTCTCCCCTTAAAAAATCCCGAACTCTATAGCATCCCCCACCCCCATGGACAACCACTAAATTTCATTCATACCGGCTCAGATCTGGGATGGCCCAAATTGAAAACAAGTTCAGTTTCAAAAACTCGGTGTCATCCAAGATCCAGGTCTGGATTAAGTCCAAGTCAAGCAAAAAACTGGGACTATAGGCCCTCATCGAACCCAAACTGATTTTTTGTCTCCCCTAATTTAGTAAAGGAACATGCTAGTGGCAAGTAGTCTCATGACAATGTACTTTGAAAAGCAATGCTAACCTATTCTTGTTGGTCAAAATAAAATAATACACATGGAGAATGGACAAGCCTATCCCCATCTTTGATCCTGATTTTCTAGAAGTTTAAATCCACATGTAGATTAAGTTTAGATCCACTTGTAGATTGAAATGAAAACCACTAAGCTCAAAACCTATTTTTGGCAATACTGAAAACAGGTCCTCATGTTCTTACCAACAAAAATGAAAAATGAGAAAGTAAACTAAGATGACTTTGAATCACAGTCCATGTAAGCCCATGGACACAGGAACTTCATCTAAGATCCCACGTCTTAATTAAGTTGGGCCAAGCAGAAGTGGACCTTCATACACAAAGCAAATTGGGCTTGGACATTTGAGACCAATATGGGCCTAGGTGGGCCTTGGAAGTAGTTTGCAAAAGTTGACCAGCTTGAGAAAAGCCAAACCAATGTGCACTGTTAAAGTTCGTGCTCTAAGAGCAACTAAAGAAATTAATTTAGGTGCTAGAAGGTGATCGCCTATGACTGCCTAGATACTCAGCTATCTTATTTTAAGCTTCAGTTACATGAATTGGAAGCAAGTGCTGGAGAGCGCTTCCAGAGATATCCAAAAGCAGATGTGGCACTCTGGGTAGAAATTTCTGACTGCTAAGGTTTAAACTACCCTTAGCAGAATGAATATGCACCCTGAAAAATGTAGAATTCAATCTAATTATCTAAACATTTCATCACCACCCTTCTCTTATAACTCAGTATGCTAAATTTGTTCCCAAGTCAAGCTATGTGTTTAACTCAAAGATAAGTTACATAAATTTGTAACCTACATAAGTTAGATCTCAAAGATATTCATCAGCAGTTTGAATTCAGCCAACAGTTTGAATTCAGCCACTAACACTGGACTGTTCCTTCCTGATTGCATCTGTGGAGTTCAACAAAGAGTTGGTTGAAATAACCTACCAACCAAGAGTTTAAAACTACCTAATTTATTTAATAGAACCCAATAATTCAAACATCTCATCTATGATTTAGGTCTAACTTTCCACCAGTTATATTGTGGTAGTCTCATAAACAAGATCTACAAATATCTCTTACAATTGTCACTACAAAGGCTTGGAGGAGAGCATACAAGTTGAAGCAAATGAATATGCACCCTGAAAGATGCAGAATTCAATCTAAACAGTATCATAAACAAGATCTACAAATATGTCTTACGACTCTTACCATTATCAGTACAAAGGCTAGGAGGAGGGCATGCAAGTTGAAGCCCATTCTTCTCAACAACATGGTTCAGACGAGTTCTAACATACTGATTTGATGCAACACCTCCTGAAACTACCTACAAAATAAGAGACAGACAACAATAGTATCAAACATCAATCTCCTTGGGCTGCAAAAGAACCGAGCTACGCTTTGACTATTCAGATTTGACTTCATCATCTCAAGAGGAGAGGTGTTCAAACTAGGTTCAAGCCTGAGGAAAAGTCAGTTTTGTGTTTTAAGGTTTGTCTCATAGGCCACTAAAATGAGCTGGTTCACACGAGTCAAAGCATATGCTAACTTTTGGAAGCTGTTTGAGCCCAACTTGTTTATTGGGTGAACCTTAAAATGCAGCTTCGTTTTTTTTTTTAATATCTTCATGAGCTAGAATGAACCATTTAAAAAGTGGACTTTGTGCTTTCCATGATTAGTCTGGTTTCTTTCGAGCCTCATAAGTTCAAAAAGAAACAAAGAATCACAATTTACATTACCAAACATTTAATAGAAGGTTCAATCTTCATTGCCCATTCAATTGCTCGTTCACACCTCTCTTCCAAATGCAATACAGCAACTCGCTACAGAAAATTTCGATAGAAGCAACATTCCGAAGCATTCAGGAAAAAATCAAAATACTTAAAAAGCCGGTATACTAGTTCAACTAAATACAAAATTTAATGCATAACCTGAAAAGATGCAGCAATATCTGCTCGTAACCTTCTTTCCTGGCTACTTGTAGAAGAAATGGAATTATTTTCTATAGATCTGCAGATAGCATGCATCACTCTCAGTAGTGGAAGGCCAATGGAGTTTAAATGACCAGATATTATCAACAGTAAACAAAATAAAAAGAAACAATTTTGATCATTGGCACCTTAAATTAGTAAGCCATGAGAAGTAAGATTAGCTTATGTATTGTAGGTGAGAATGTAAAGAAATTTCATATTTCTAGGAGTAAATGCACAAACATATGCACATTTTAACATGACACCACGAGTGCAGATGTGCAATCTAAAGAGGACATCATTGAATAAAACATTCACAAGTTGCAGGGCAGTTGGATATAATGAGGTTTATGAATTGCTGAGTTTGTCATAAACAGCCGTTAAACAATATGCAGCAACAGTTTCTGTATTTGCTCAACTAAGTTGTACTCCCATGCTGAGCAACATAAAGAATGAAATGGCAATTTGTTCACAGCTCTAATTTGTTCATAGTGGCATTTGTAGCATAAATACAATGTAGAAACAACATGACAAAGATTAAATGATTGGATTAATGGACTCATTCGACATGCAATGTGAAGACACAAAGTAATAAAATCCTTACAGATTTTCCGATTTTTCAGTAATTGCTGAGTTGTTCCACAAACAGAAGTTAAACAATATGCAGCAAGTGTCTTTTTTTTTTGCCTCATTAAGTTGTACTTCCATGCTGAGCAACTTAAAGAATGAAATGGCAATTTGTTCACAGCTCTAATTTGTACATAGTGGCATTTGTAGCACAAAAACAAAGGTAAAAACAACATGGCAAAGAATAAATGATTGGATTAAACATGGACTCATTCAATGCGTATGATGCAAAGGCATGAAAATACAAAGTAATAAATTCCTTACAGATTTTTGGATTCGATGGCCATTCTAACTTGAGTCTTTAGACCAGCATATGAGAAATTGCAGTCCTTATGCTGTCTCATAGGAATCTGGGAGAGAAAATAATGAGTGATAAAAATACTGTGACTAATGCAGGACAACACAAGAGGCAAATGGTTGCTTCACATGCAGATAACATTACCAGTAGCAAACCAAGAGCTCCAGCAAGAGACTTACTGAGAACTTGAAAGAGTTTGCATCACCTTCCCGAGCAAGTTCTTCAAGAGCTGGGCCACCACCTTTTCTCATATCAAGGCCAAGCCATCTTGCTGTCTTGTCATATGCTTCACCAATTGCATCATCTATTGTTGTCCCAAGTTGAACATAATGACCAAGTCCGTGGGCAAGAATAAGGAGATTGTGTCCACCTGAGTGTGAAAAAATACACTAGCAAATAGTCGCAAGCATTTGTTTCTATTAGATTAGAAAGAACAAATAGATACTCCAAGTGGATTTAGATGAAGTTCAAATCCATGTCAAGGAAAATATGAACCCAACAATTTAGACTCCCATTTGCACCAAAATATGCATGTTATGTTCTGATTTACAGAAACACAGAACTGATAAGGAACATATCAGCCATAACACTACAGTATTCAAGCTAACTTGATACTCATACTCAAGTTAGAATGAACAAGGATTTGATATCTAAGGTTCGAAGAAGCACTTTGACATCATTGGACTACACATGAACTATGGAAAGATACATCACTTAATCCATACAGAATCCACTTGGTGATGAAAGACAAAACACAAAGAACAGAAACAATTCTTAATAAGATATTTTCTTATCTATCCCCCAAAAGAGGTAAGAAAAATAATGTGAAAGCAATGAAATGAGTGTGAAATGACTGATCTCAGAATACAACAACCACCATTAGATATTCAAGATATCATGTGTGGATCTCTGTAAGAATATACTGTAAGAAAATATGTAAAAGATAAAGAAAAAAAATTAAAAATAGTGAAAGGAGAAAGGGGGATGGGAGAACATGGACTTGACCCTAGTCCATTCACCCTTTTCTCTTTCTATTATTATTGCATAACTGCCATACAGTGGTCAAATGACTGATAACCCTAATAGTGAGTGCTTGCTTAAATGCCAAGCTTATTGCATGGTTGGCCCAGTTACATGACAAATGCAAATATATAGGCCTAACAAGCAACAATCTCCCATATAAAGCAGCACAGTAAATCTTACTTGATTAACCATCTAACTTTCAACAAGTAACATTACAAGATATTAAGAGGAGAAAATATGTGAGCAGATGCAAATACTCAAATACTCCTACATGATCTTACAAAACTGGAATTCTTTCAGAGAATAATAAAGCATTAACAGCCGATAGTGTACATGCAGATAGAAATAGATTACCTGAAATAAGAAGAGCCAAAAAAGGAAACTGCAGGTCCTTCTCAACCAGCCTAGAAACAAGCAAAGCACAATGGACAATCAGCAAAGGCAAAGTTTGTATGCACATGAAACAACGTCTATTTGCTTGCTATTCGCCATTATGCCATCTCTTTGGTTTAGCTTTGTCTTTTATAGTTATTTATCTTTTATTTTGAAATTTCATAGTAAATGGAATCAGATTATAACATCAAGGAATGGAAGTTCAATGGATATTATTATCAACTCTAGGCACCAGATGGATAGAAAAATTTGGGTTCCAGGTCTTTCCTATGCAAGATCAGGGTGCTATACTTCTAATTAATGAAATGTATGACATTGCAAACATTAATATGTCATAGAAATAATAAGTGAGCTTTCTGCAGTCAGATCGAGTCAAATTTATAAACTATTGTACTTCACCTAAAGCATGAAGCTCGAATTTTTATCATCTGTGATTTTAATGTTCTTGTACCCTCAAAATCAGGACTTATTTATTGCTAAGTGAAAGTTAAACAAATCGACGCTACCACAAATATTGCCAGAAAGAAAGATATGCACATGTATATATGAAAGTGTTGACTTCAGTACCTAGCAACCAGAGCATGTGCTTCCATATGATGTATACCGATGATAGGCAAACTAAAATTTCCAGCTATTCTTCGAGCCTTGCATACACCAACTACATTGCAATTAAAAAGAGAGAGAAAATCACTATATTGATTGTTCGACTATACCAACATATCCAGCACTACATAAGTGACTTAAAATATTTCATACTATGGATATATTGAGATCTTCATATACATAAAAAAAAAAAGAGAAACCTTCTATTAAAATCTCCCAACTCCGATATCAACATTAAGGGGACAAATGATAATTAATGGTAACAAATATATAGTTTTTTAAGGAACTTCACATAATATAGCCAAAAACTACAAAATTGTCATTAATGATACTAATAACCCAAGATATTACTTTAGGGAAATCTAATAAGGGGGCTTTAGAATCATATAACACTGGACTACCATTAAGAGAGGACTTTAAGCAACTGAATGCATGCATATGACCATTTCTATGGTGGTCAGGGACATGTTACTCCACAGCACAGGTGGTACTAGAAAAGATACAGTTAAAAAGAGCTAATGGAAAGTCATGCATAAGCTAGAGAGTAGAGCCAAAAAGGGACTGATTTTGAAAACATTGTGTTAAGAATATTTGAGAGGGAGCTGATGTTGGTGTAGATGTCCCAATTATCTCTAAAACAATACCAGGCATTCTTTCATCGTGGTCACCACAATACTCACCAACAGTAAAGTGGCTTAAAATTTTGCACCTTCCTTCTTCTTCTTCTACAAAACTTATAGTACCATTATACCAACTACCAACAAAGAACCATCCTAATAAATAACCAGCATAATTTAGTCGAGCAATACTCAAACTATAGTTGTTCAAGGAGCTCTTGTAGAACCAACATAATTTAAGACCATGTCAATGCATGCAAAAAAATCCTCAAGTAGTAAGCATCAAAGCTTTATGCTTAATATTATCACAATTCAGACCACCTCAACTACAACATGGCCAGGCTTCTATAAGTAATCCTTTGTTTCGCAAAATCGTTATGAGGATCCAATACAAATATTTCCATCTTTATTTATCATATAAATCCTTCTATTATTCTGTCATGTCTACAGGTTAGCAATTTGTTTTCAGGAAAGTGTATATATATATATATATATATATATATATATATATATATATATATATATATATAGGATTTCCACATAACTATAGGCACCAAACAATCTCATTATTCCTAACTTAATAACCATAACCATCTAGCATTATTCCAATTACTTTGGCTCAGCTATCATTCCTGTTTTTTCAAATTGGTATCAACCACAGCTAAGAAATGACTAAGGAATACCCTTTTCACTAGAATTTGCAGCTTGACCAACACCATAGAGAAAGGAAAATTATCATATCCTATAATAGAATCGAATCTTAAGAGGATGGGGGTGGTGGAAGGGAAATGGATAAGGAGGAGGATGTAATCTAGTTAGCTTTTTCTTTATTTTTAATCATGTGGTGCACTTGAAATTTGGGCCTAGATGGTCCATAGTGTTTCTACAATTGATAAGATTCAGGTTTAAATCCTAGCTCAAGCTCCCCTCTATCTGCACACGTAATAATTTCAAAATTTTGTGATCCAAAGAGGTATTCATGTCTGACTGAAAGGTTAAAATATAATAAACAACCCGATATAACTGGATTAACATGATCAGAATTCAAATGAGCTTGTTCCAAAAGGGCATCTAAATAAAGGATGAAAAAAGAATGTAGAACAGAATCATATATCAATTCTAAGAATCTGCCGATAAAGCCTCTTGGTTATTTATGAACAAAATGTTGGTCAATGATATTCAACCACTCTATCCAATCATTTCTGGTGTAATCCTACTCTTCATTATATTATTTTGCTCATATCTCAAATGAAATTTGTTATGGCATATGGCTTCTCATCTTGTCATATCAACAACCAGACAACTAGAAAATTAATGTAGAGAAAACCATAAAAAGGTATTTGTGGTAACCACGTTATGCATACCCCGCAGACAAAGACTTAAACCTGGTCCAATTGTAACAGCAACTGCAGAAAGATTCTTTTCTGTTAAATTTGCATTATCAAGTGTCTGTTGTACAACCTAGAAAATGAAGCTTACATCATAACCACTTAACTGTACATGCAAAGATATGAGGACATGGTATCACCTATAGAAACCAACTAAATCTCAAACCTGGTCGATTACAAGAGAATGTGCTTCTTCAGCCATTTTAGGAGCAACACCTCCATAACGTGACAGCAAATCTGCCTTGATAGGTACAAGTGCAAAAAAAAAAAATAAATTTTCAATTTCAACTAATAGCTTCAATGTATTGTATGAACATGTCATTCATGCTGAATATCAACTGCAGGAAAGCAATGATCTTTCGCTCATATAAGAAGAATTGTGTAACCAAAGTTTGTTGAGACACATCGAGTAAAATACAGGGACATGGAGATGCACTTGATAAATAAGTGATGCTGATAGTGTCTCTATATCAGATGAAAAAGAAACTTTATTGTTAAACAAACCAAGGCCAGTTATGCAGAAAACAAGCTTCATATTATCTCCTTCAGGGAAGTTAAGGCATACTTCTTAGAACATCATACAACACACACACACACACACACATACAACAGACTGTGATCACTCAGAAAATAAATCTCTTACCACAAGGTTATAGGCCCTATTCCAATTGGACCTTTTTTTGCACTTCCTTCTTCACCATTATTTCATATTAAAGGCTCCATATACCGTCAATGCGATCCTTTTATATCCCTCATCTAAAACTTCTATCCAAGTCAGTTTAGGTTTTCAACTTTGAACATAACCATGGTGGAAATGCCAAGAAGGATATGATATCAGTTGCATTGACAGAAATAGTCTTCAATACTTATATGCACACTTCATAGAGGTACTAAGAGTTGAGTTACTTTGCTCTGATGAAATTGTCCTTTTACTGAAGGACATATTTCCTCGAATTGTAGGGAAAACCTTTGATCAGCCACAAGATTATCACCCCAACTTCATGCAATTTTCTAACCAAGAAAGAGTCTGGCACTATAATCATTTCATTAAGGGTCATCAACTTCTTCACTTTTTTGCTACTTATTCCTGGTCGAGGCTACATCCTCGATCAACTTATCCAATTTAAAAGGTCTCGCCCACCTAATATAATCTGATGAAGATGGAAAGAAATAAAAAATTTCTGGAATGTAACCCTAACTCTTAGTATCTCGATGCAATGAAAGGTCACAAAAATAGTGACCTGGTATCCTGACATATAAGAAGAGAGAGAGAAAAGAGTAAGAGACGCACCAACCAACTAAAAATGTAACCTTTTCCTTGTGAAAAATTCAGATGAGCATTCCCCAAAAAGCAATAAAAAAACAAATTCCAACCAAAGCCAATCATTAAAATCCATTAATTTCATCGATATATATCCTATCAGAAACTGCTAGGTATAAACCCTTACCTGCGAAGACACAACTTGACTAAGAATTTCTCCATTGCCTCTGACCTGAAAAAGAAAAGGACATTCGAAACAAGAATCTGATCAAGAAAACTCGCTGATGCAAACCCTATCGCAATGTTATAGCAAAGAGAAAGCGGAGAAACCAAAACGAGATAAGAGGATTTACAACAGCCGCGGCAGTATCATCGCAGCTGGTTTCGATGCCAAGAATCACAACATCCTCTCGAGCGAAGCTCCGCTCCAAGTCCGAGGATTTTTGAGCAAAGATGCCAGAAGCTGATGGTATAGCAGAAAGGTGTTTGAAAGAGGGCTTCAGAGAGAGGGGGGAGAGGGAGGTGGGGGGTTGGCGAGGTCCTGTAAAGCCGCGAGTCAAAGCCCTAGTTCCCGAAGGTAGGAGTGAAGTTTTTAGAAGGAAAGCAGAGCGGGAAAGCCAGAGAGGCGACGCGAGCGTAGAGGATGCCATGTCCTCCAAGTGACCCGGGTCGAGGGGATGAGGTTGAGGTCCCTCCGCTTAATCACGAAGAAGAGTGGTGGGGACATCGCGGCCCACGTCGGTGAAGACCCGATGTCAAGACGAACCGATATATATTGCGGCACCAAAATCATTATTACCGTACCAAATGGGGGAGAATATCAGACATCTTAACCTCAGCTTGAACCCTATCAGCCTATCATCAAGATGAATGGCTACAGTGAAAACCAAGGTGGTATTTTGCTCGAAGCGATAAAGATTGACAGTTAAACTAATTAAGGTTGCAGTTAGAGCATGATCGATGCGATCATAGCTGCATGCTAGTTGGACGAAACGATTACCATGTTGTCAACATATAGCCGACCATTACAACACAGATAAGGCACAGTGCATATTTTATCCTATATAAGGGATAACTCGAGGATCATCAGGTAAGCCCATTTTAAGACTCTTCTCAACAAATTTTCTCTCTTCTACATTGTTGCCCTAGTATTTTGACTTAAGTATCGGAGGTCTCTCGTCGGAAACTTTTAGGTTGGACTCGGTGGTAACCAGTTCTTATTCACCTCGGTCTCCTCCGATCTTACTTCTCTTCGGTTCTCACCAACCTCGGCTCGGAATTTAGCGACAACATGTCCAATTTACATGCTTCCTATAAGAATATCTTGATTAGTTTCCATGAGTAACTTCCATAATGTATATATACACTAATCTCGAGTCTTGTCTTCACGCTCTAATTCTGACAAGCATAGAATGCATAAAAAGCACTAATCAGAATATGTCTTACCTACTTCACCATTAACCCTTTTAGCTTCTTATTGTTTCCAAGGCCTTTGCACCTTAATCTGATTATATTGATATCATCATCAACTATCTCGTCTACTTTGGGTCTATGATTTTGTGCTAATTCAAGCTATATTACCCATCGACTTGATGCTTGACCCTGTGGGCAACTTGGTGGAGAAGAGGATGGTGGCTGCATGCAGATCTATTGAGGTATCAATGAAAATTTAGATTGCATGCGATGGTGGAGCTACCAAGTATCCAGTAATTCTCTCCAATAATAGAATCATCTTGTTGGTGGTTTTATGTTTTGGCATGGTTGCGGAGTTTTTAGTAATTTATTATTCTCGTGTTCAAATATATGGACTATACTGTAATTTCATATTTAAATCATGACGACCAATTTCATTAACATCAACATGACCATTTTTGTCCCCAATTGTCCACCTCTTGAATTGCTCAATATCAATTATATGAGTTGAAATTCCATGTCATACTTTATTGGGCATGATTTGTTAAATATTTTGGTAGAGTTGGAAATAATGCTAACAGATTCTCCTGATAATTAGGATGTTAGGAAGAAAGCAGTTTTTGAAAGCTGAGAGGAGAATTAGATTCTTCAAGCTACGGTACTGAAGAGAATATTCTAAAGAGATGAAAAAAGTATTGAATATTTTTGCGATTTCCATCTAGCAAGGTGATATATTAAAAATTTTCAAACAAATTTATATGAGAGTGAGTTTTAGTTCTAGACTTCCAAAAAAAATCTAGACAAATGCAATACCGATCTAGAAATGAAGATTTGAAGTAAAGGAAGCTTGATCAGATGGAAACCATGTTGAGTTGAGAAGTTCAAGAGATCAAATTAGTTAAAAAGTTTATCAGCTTGATAATTTTGAGTAGGAGTTTAATTAGATTGATGTTGTATCAAGTCCTGGAGAGATAATGATCAAAGAGCCAAATCATGCAGGTAAAAGACATGTAGAAGCATCAACCAACTTCAAACTAGATCCAAAGATCATAAAGCAATAAAACATGCATGATATGGATGATTTTCTAGAGTGACCTAGTAAACCACGAGATAGAAGAGTAATTAATGTTAAAGCTACTACTAAAATCAAACAACTAGAAACTTTATGCATGTTTAGAGTCAATTGTCTGCGCATGATGGACTGTGCCATACGAGTTTATGCAAAGAAGAGCATATGTTTTCGAGGTGTACATGTCAAAGAATAGATCATGCAAGCGTGGATAGACCTACAAGGCCACGTGTACGCAGAAAAGTCGAGACACACGACTACACGAGTGGGCCCAGTGCTCTCTCTATATGGTATATACGGGGTTGGCGAGTACGACAGAGATTTCAAGAACTTTTGAGAAGAAAATTTAGAAACGTAATCAATTATTAAAATATTAAAAAAATAGAATTATGTAACGAGATATTAATATAAATAAAATGCATCATGGTGATCTCGGCCATAACAAGGGAACAAATTAAGGTTGGGGAAAGCATGGATGGGATCCGACATTCCCCTCACGTCACGCGGTTCCCCATCCAAACACGGGAGCCCCCAAATAAACCATTCTTTATCTTATCGGATCACCAGCATTCTAAATCTCCTCTCACTCCTTTATACTGGAATATAAAGAGAAACCTTTCTTGCTTAAGATGTGTTTATTAGCATTTCCCAAAAGAGAATCCCTTCATAGAGTGGGACTGCATCTTTGGATTCACCTCAGAACATCCATCAGCTACTTTAAGATCTACGCAGGCAGATAAATAGTAACGAAGATGAATCCTTCCCCTATTCTTATTGGTATTTATTGAAATTCTAAAACTAGGAGGGTAATGCTGTTTCTCTCACATGAAAGAAGAATTCATCTTCTCTTGCAGGAAGGAAGGAATAAAATTTCAATCATTCTTATTTCTTAGGCACGAAAGAAACAACCGGAGTCCAAAACGGAATAGCGAGAAACCCGAGACGAAAGGAGGGTGGGCCCTAGAAGGAAGCCCAGCGGAAATCACTGTGGGACCTACCAGGTGGTTCAGGTCTCGGAACAAGTGGACCTGGTCCAGGTTGAATGCCCAAGGAATCCACCAAATTCTAGACTGCAGCAAACAGCCACATATCTAGTTGACTGCATGGTCGATGCCACATTCCACAGAGAAATTATTGCCTGCATGCATCGATTGACCGTGTAGACAGCTAATAACAGCAGCTTATTTATATAGGCTCCATTCATCAAATATATATTTCAATATATTATTATAGAAACAGCAGCTATGATTAGCTGCATGCACAATTAAAATGGGTGCAGAGGCAATAATTCCTTCATTCCACGGTTCAGCACTCCGCACGGGAGATCCATCCATCAAGCGGTATATAACGCAGAAGAATAGCAGTAGAGTCTCCCGCAATGGAACTCGCCACACCACCAATCTTCCGGCTCCACTTCCTCCTCCTCGGCGTTCTCATCGCGATCATCAAGTACACCTCACGTTCATGGCTTGTTTTGGGTCACTAGATCATGGACAAGTGAATGTATGATGCCGAGATTGATGCTTTAGGGATATATGGCAGACGAGCCTGTTGTCAAGCCACTTTGAGAGCATTGGCTTGATGTAGAGGATGGATATCTTGGTTTCTCGGCTCAATGTGATTATGTGGATCTCTCATCTTGGTGTGATGTGGATGGCCAAAACCATCCCCTAATATGTATGGTGGCTATAAATATAAAGGCCCCATGAAAATACCAAATATGTGAGAATGACATTTCCACCAAATTTTCCTTAATTTTCCCTAGAGTTTTTATTTTTTAATAAAGAAATGGTATTACTAGCTAGAGGAATATGTATACATTTTGCTGCATCACTGAAATTATATGCTCCTGAACACCTGGATGTACAAGCAGGAGAATCCAAAAATTTGATATATAATTTCAATTTTAAGATATTTTAGATATTGCAAATCATGATTAATATTGTGAATTTTTCGATATTGATCATTTATCATTGTTTTTTGTATCAACAAGATTGAGCCTCAACCATAATAGGATAATACTAGTTTACTTGGATATTAATGCTATAGTTAGGATGATATCTAGGACATAAGTTCTTATAGTGGGAGAAAAGGAGGAGATAAATTATATTTTTGACTGTTCGAAACCTGCGTATCAATATCCTAGCTGAGACGTAAAGCATGCTCTCAGGGAGAAGGCCATAAATGCACCTGTGTGACATATTGAGAGAGGAGAACTTAGACGACCCAGCTACCGGCCAATACTTCTGTCCCTCGCCGTCTCGGTTACGCGTCTTGGGCTGCAGGTTTCTAATTAATTAATGGTGGTCCAGCGATGTCCCTTTTTTACCTTTTTCTCTTCTTTTTTTTTTTGATACAGCGATAATTTATATCATATGTGTATGAATATAACCATAAAAGTTTTTTAAAAAAAAATCGACTAAAGATAAAGAGAGCGAGACTTTCTCAACGGAACTTTTCTGAATGGTGCGCACCAATTTAATGAAGAAAATGATACCATTTTCTTGACCGGAATTGTGGAACGAAATGCCAGGTCTGCACGCTTCATCCATGGACATTGTAGCTAATACGGACAGTTCGTAATGAGCAAGTACGTAATGTTGAAATTTCCCCAGTATGATCATTTTCCTTGGTTGCAGCCAAAATAACGCTCAGAGGTTGGTGGCCAACAAACAACCCACCCTGTGGAATGAGCGAGGATTGGACCCACAAAGCTGAAGTTCAATTATACTTGGAATGGACCAGGCAGCCGGTCCTATTAATCTCAGCGAGGCTTAAGAGGTCACCAACGACGCAAGATGACATGCCTGATTAAAGGAGCTCGTCCAACTTCATAAATTAAAGCAACAATATTGATCTTCAATCATGTTTGTCAACTAGATGGTAATATAGATACTTCCTAATAGAAATGGTTTATTCATGAGAAGAAAGGATCTAAATGTTTAATCCCTCTGTTTCTATCGGAGAACATATTAATAGAGGCAGCAGCAGACATGAACCAAGCTTACAAAAATCATCCAACTAATTCTAGTATGTCCATGCACATTGCTACTGCTAGAATTTGAGCTGAGGTCGGCCGATACCACGGTGAAGGCGGATCGGCTAAGAGCTGGGATGTAGCTTTAGGACATCAATGGACCGATGACGTCGTGGCTTTGAAAAGCAATTACGATCTGCAAGGAAGTTTATTTGCCGAAAGGTTTCCAGCAGGAGAGCCTATGATGCTTAAGTTAATGTAAATCTAAAGCAACAGTGGGAGAAGAAGAGAGAATAGATGCTAAAGAGTGCTCGAGAGTCCTTTGTCTGAGTGGTGGTTGGGCGTGCGGTGCCTCTCTTCTTGATCAACACTCCTTGGTTGAGTATGCCAGCTTTGCTGAGATCGTCCAATGCTTCGGGGATGATGACTTGGTCATCATGCATGATGTGTCGGTGGTCGAGAATGTCGACCAGGATTGGGCTCTTCGGATCGTCCCTAGTTTGCAGCCGTTTATTGTAGATCTCGAATTACGGTTGTTAAAGCCTACACTTGTTGTACAAGTACATTGAATTGCTTGAGAGTAACGGGTGCGGCCAGCTATTGTGGTGGAGCATGTGACGGGCTCTGCAAGGAGGCATGAGATTCAGGCCGAGCTCGTCACTATGATGCATGGGATGCACCTCAACTCCTCCGAGACTTCATGATGGATTGCAAAGTAGTTCGGTTTCTCTCTTTTCTTAAGTACGAAACTGTAGGCCCTTCCTCTAGCGCCAATGGATATAGCATGCCACGATATCATGTGCATTCCTTGACTCATGTTCAAGAATAGCCTCACTTCTAAAACCACCTTAGGCAAGCTCATGGGAACAATGAAATATAGCATATCATTTCCCTTCCATGGTAGTAGCAGCTTGCTTAGGGGAATTAAGCTCCCTATTACGCAATGCAACCTCGTTTTAGAGTTTCAAGAAGACATGGGTCCGGGATCGGCTAAGCTAAAAACCGTGGTACAAGATTTAAGAAACAAAGCGAGAAAATCTGCAGCTTAGCTCCTTAACCCTTTTCCTTTCTTAATTGTACGAGGGGACTGCCACCATCCAGGTTCGAACATGGACCCCCAAGTGCAAGCATTCATGAGTAAGCAGGTACCATTCATCCAGTGGGCCAAAGTCCTCCTAAGCATGCTCCTGTAGAAAAGGACAACATTGAAGCATTCAGTACTAGGAGAGCCTCTGAAAGATCAAACAAATTCCTACTTCAAATCCTTTGAGACTAAATAATTTGCAGAGTCACATGTAGCCTTGGCCAATATAGGCACCATTGATGCATATATGACCTCCATAGTATACCATATTGGCTCAAATCAAATGATCTGATGTGTACCGTACCATATTTATTTAGTACCGGTATCCAGTATGAATGGCATACCGACATTCAGTATGCTAAAATAATTTATATTATACTATATTGTACAGGGTTTGGTACTAAGATGGTGAATTTTGATGATCTTCAAACTAGATGATGATGCAATAGAAGTTTTGTGTGCTCAAATCAACATCTAAGGACCGACGTATTCCATCAACGAAAAAGAGCTGATGTGGAATTGGACTGCGTCTAGTAGTGACTTTGATCCTGCTTCGTGCTTATGAGTGCAAACCCCCCCGCGTTGACCTCCAAATAGTTTTGACAGTCGAAAGCAGGGTCAAGTGTTTGAAACGCTATGCTCTATAGCTGCTACGAAGGTACGCTGATGGTCATGCTTCATGATCTCTGGTGCTAGAGTCAATAAATTCAGCTGAAATCTTATGAAAAAAGATTGACGACGTCTGCACGATGTATTGTTCAACTGCCTCCATATCAGATTTATTGTCAGAATATTACTCAACCAGACTTAGTGCTCGAAATTGTGTTTTAGAAGAAATCTACACCTAATTGTAGAGTTCCTAGCTAGTTCATTATGGCAGGATGTTACTATATTAGTAGACCCAAATCACCAAAAAATAAAAAATAAAAATAAAAACAGGTTGGTTCATATGACTTAGATTTGTCTTTTAGAAGGAATCTATTATTCCTATTTTTTGAGATCTGCTATTTGGAAATGTTTGGTCTTTCTTAATATTCAGTTGTGCATAGGATTTATCATGGCATGATTCATCAGGGATAATATGGACACGGCAACACAGCATGGAGCTATTTATATATTCAAATTGATATTGATATGGATACAAATTTAAGCATTCAACTAATATCCTTATGCATATCTACATCTATTTAGATAAGTTGGAAATGCATATGAATATCTAACTATCTGATATGTGTCCAAGTATTAAATTTTATTTATAATTTTATTTAGTCTTATAAAGCTCTCATGAATTTTAAGAAAAAAAAATAGCAACACTAACATATCTCATATAGTATTATCTTTGATTTAGTAATTCTTAAATTTTAATTATTTTATTATATCAGCACTATCAATATTTGATTTATATTTGCATCTATTTTTTAAACAAATATTTAATATTTAATATTCAATTAATAAATTTATTTATATCTACATTTGTTAAGTAAAGCCGGATATGAGTATGAATAATGCTGATAGAATCATTTTTAATTGCATTGTTTATATAAACTTCAAGAGGACAAGATGTTCTTTTCTAAGAAAAAAGAAAGGGGACCCATCTTGCATGGAGGACACTGTAAGTATACAATTAATTTACCATCATGTGATCTCTAAATGAGCTCATCCAGTATCACGACCCATTAAATGTAATCCCGTGATCATTAATGTCAAGTATACAATTAATTTACTGTCATGTAATCTCTAAATGAGCTCATCCAGTATCACGACCCATTAGTTATAATCCCGTGATCATTAATGTCATTAATGGCAACCGTAAGGACTATCTTAAAGAATAAATATAGCACAGGATTGCTCCTCGGCATTTGACATTTGGGAGTCTGGAATCTTTAGAGCTTCGGGAAACGTTTGCACGAAGTAAACGGGTCCGGGTTTCCATGCCATTCATTTATGCATGGAGGGGACCAGTCCATGAATATTAGTATAATTCACATGGATGATGGATCCTGAGGATGCGACCACCTTTAGTGGGGATTTGCTGGATTGCTTCGCACCTATGCCTTTATTATCTACACTACGAAATACTTCCAAGGAAAAAAAAAAAAACTGCTATTGTTGCCATTAAATTTTGAACCGAGTCCCGAGATGCAATTCGGCCCATTCTAAGATCGATAAGAATCGGAAAGAAGTTAGATCGAATGATATTGAGAAAAGAAAAAATTGATGACCGCTGAGGCCAACCTGCAAGAAGTCTACTTGTCGAAAGGTTTCTAGCACAAGATCCTCTATTGCTTAAGCAAAATAATAAAGCAAAAATCTCTCTGAGGATCCCAGAGCTGCCCCTTTATAAAGGATACAATACGGATCTGTTATCTGATTTAGTGCATTGTGCCTTCATTGTATGGTAACGGTTAGCATCGCGTTTATAACATGATAACCCTCCCATGCAAGCAACATGTGAGAACAATCATGCCGATCATGCATTAACTGTGGTGTCACCATAACTATTGGTCTTTATTAGCACGAATCGATTTTCATCGATGTTATTCAATTTGGTTAAGACTAAGATCAAGAAGATCAATTTAGGCCGATGTCAAAATGTCCAATTTTTTTTATATAAAATAGTATTCAAATTTATGCGTAAATAAGCAAGGTTGGTGCTTGCAATCCCGCAAATAAGCCAGTATGGAAACGACTTTAATTTGTATCAAATTTCCATTTCTTCCCGCACCAAACTGCAGTTTTCTGAGCTCAACATGGAAGACGTTAGTGTGGCTATAAAATTGGATGGTTCAGATATAAAAACTATAGAACTACAGGATCCGTGGCATCCATATCTTCTAACTTCTTGTTTTTTGATAAACCGGATGGCTCAAATTCTCTCTATACTTCTTGTTTCGAGACTCGAGAGGCACCACTTTACTATGAAGGCCGGGCGTCCAATTAAGCATGCATTTCTCGTCTGACCGACCTTGCAAGAGCCAGTCATGCAAGCTTAGATGCATGACATTTATAAGTGAAAATGCTGCGAAATATTTTGTCCATTTTCGAATAATTTCTGTAATATGATTTCATAAGCTTGATGAAGTTCGAGTAGGCTACGCCATCCTTTCTATTGCCATAGACTTTTTGAATCCTTAATGGTCAGTCTGAGGATTTCAAAGGCCGTGCACGGTAAATGGAGAATAACCGCGTCTAGTTACCGTATGATTCTCTCTCTCAGTTGCTGAGAAAGTAGGGAGAAAAGGCAAATAAAGACGGAGTAATATTGCGTTCATAACTTAGATAAGTTCGTTCTCACTTAAAGAGACCCTTCCCTTGCCAAACCGGATGTCGACTCGTAGAATTCAGGCAGATTTGCTTACCAAGCGCCAGTGTCAATACTTAAAACCGACCAAACTTATTTTCATCTAGCCAAATTTCAAGCTAATGGCATCGAGTATTGCAGAAGAGAAATGCACCAAAAACAAAGAAATGAAGCTTTTTTTTTAATTTTTCTCATACTTCTTCGCCCAAGAAAAATGAAGAAAAGCGAAAGGAGAAACGGAAACCACATTCAACAAATGACTCGTAGATGGTAACAAAGCTAGAAGGCACCATCTAGCCAGAAGAAAAAGCAGGAGTCCACATAGAAGAGGTGAAGAATCCCATTTAAAAGATTCAGCTACTGTTGATCTCCCTCAGTCTTCACCAACCTTGGTGTCACCTTTCTCTCAAAGATACCTCTCCTGGTATGCATTACAGCCAACTCTCCTCTTTTATCTCGATCTATGGCAGCAAGTTAAAGAAGGCAATATAACATACATGGGAGTAAGGGGTAGACTTGCAGAAAGCATATTCATCTATTGTGAAGGGGATTTGCGCCGGTAGGGACCTCCCTCTTATCCGCTCCGACCAAGTCATCTTCGTTCTCGTGGTTGTCACGGCTGTCGTACATAACCGGTCCGCTCGGAGCAGCTGAAAGGGGAGCCAAGTCCAAGAAGGCAGAAGCACGAGCGTCCTCCGCGAGCATGGTAGAGTGAAGGAAGACCAGTTGCATAAGAAACACCACAATGACCCACGAGCACGACACCACCCCTTGTCTCCTCCGAAGGGAGTGAATCATGATATGATCTATCAGACACGGCTCATCGGTTCACTGCAAGAACTCCACCCCGGAGGTTGCAGCGAGAGGGAGAACGGGAGGGACCGAACGGTGTGAAGGCAGGGTATTGGGGTGGCCAAGGAGAAGAGAAGAATAGAGAAATATTTGTGCCTGATGTAATTTGCTTATTTAAATATCTAGAGGGAGATCTAAATCAGCATTGAAACTTCGGTGGCCAGCGGAACTGGTGGGAGTGGTCACATGAGCCGACCGGCTTGATTCCTGGAACCTTCTAATGGGTCATCTTCTACCCTCGTTCAAAGTTTTTGAGCTGTTTTCCAGTCTCTCGGGTCTGCGTTTTTTATATATTTCGTCTTGTTGCAAAGTTTCGAGATTTGATTCTTAATTACGTTGAGAAAGGAAAAATGGGATCTAAAGCGCGGACGTCAAGGACGAGATATGAATATTTCTGTGAAGGTGGATGGACGGCTCGTGCTCCCAAAACTTCGTATTCCGACCCAAATTTACCTTCGTTATGATAATGATGTAGCCAGAAATTTTGGGAAAACCTACAGTACGACCGATTCCGTTGCATCTCGAAGGACCGGATGCAATCCAAACGCTCTTCAGACTTGTCCGCCTCCCGCCAACCTGCGCCGTTCGCCCGATCCGTCGCCCAATATAACGAAGCTGAGACCCACCACCACGCCATCGAGAACCCCTCACCACTCAAAAGATCAAAAGTTTCCTCCCCCTCCTCCCCTCCGTCCACTCAGACAATCCGTCGAACAGTGGCGGGCACACTGGTAAGGCCCGCAGGCTCGGGCGGGCTTCAACCCTGGTCTTATTGCACAGTAATTGATGCAGGCTCGAGCAACGGGTGGAGGACAGTAGTGCAGCCTAGGTCAGATGGAGCCGAGGAGAACGTGGCCTTGCGGCTGAAAAGTGAAAACTGGATGAATCTCCCACAATATAGTCCACATTTCAATCCAAGAAGACCAAACCCAACACAATCAACTATTTGGATTGGATAAAGACATCGAAGGCAAACTGTAGGCGTGGCAAAATTTGGATATCGCATCCCTATACAGAGTTCTTTTTTTAAAAAAAAAAAAACCGTCCCCAACCAAGACTGAGGTTTCCATGAAAGAATAAAATATATACACATGCTATTCCTTCTCTTATACTACTGGACTGTTTTGGATTAATTTTTGTCTAATCAAATCCAGCAGCAGACCTTTAGGCTAGCTTAGGTTGCATTTAAGCAAGGCTAAATTGAGGGGCACTTGAGTAAATTAGATCCTTAGGCTCAAATAGGAATAATGATTGCTTTGTTAACCCTTATTAGTTTAGGTTCAAACGGATGTGGATCTGATGAAAAGGTGACCCACCATCTCTCTTTTTCTGAGCCAATAAAGGATGGAAAGCTGGGAATCAAACCCGGGTCTGGATCGTCACCATATCTTTATTTGAAATGCCAATATAATATTTATGACAAGATGTTCTGAAAAATATCTCACGAACGTATTTACCAAGTCCGTCTATTGAATTATCACCAGGTCATATACTCTAGAAAAAGAAAAGGAAGGATGGCGCCCGTGAGGAGAGCCGGAATAAGGAAAAAAGAAGAAGAGCGCATCACGCGGCCTGCTGGCCTGGTTGGCAGGGGAGAAGAAGGAAAGAAGGGAAGGAAGAGAGAAGGAAGGAGGGAAGCTGGCTCGACCGGCCCGGTTGTCAAGGAAGAAAAGGAATGAGAGGAGAGAAGAAAGGAAAGCGAGGAGGAAAGAAAGGAGGGAGAGGGCTCGCGTTTTCGGAAGAAGAGAAGACGACGTAAGGAGAAGACAAAGAAGGGAATTAATAAGGAGGAACGGGGGGCGGAGAAGATCGGGGTGCTTCATAAACCTCAACAGATCAATCACTTATTAAACCTACCCGCCATCGCCACCATCACAAGCACTCGAGAGCAGAAAGATGGAAACCACCTCTCTCCTCCGCTTCCTCTTCCTCTTCCTCACCATCGGCCCCTTCCTCCTTTTGCTTGCTCTTCTCCCGCTCCTGGGTTCACGTGCGCTACCCCACCACCGACAAGGCCGACTTCCTCGACTGCACGCGCTATTCGCCTCGGTGCAACTCTAAGAACCGCATCCAACCCAAGTCCAGCCCCGACTTGATCCAGAACTCCTCCCACTCCGCTACCACCACCCGAGACCACGAGTCCGACGTCCCCCGCCACCCCCTCGACCCCCTCACCATCCACGAGATCAACGCCGCCCGCGCCATTTTCCATACCTACTCTCCCTCCCCCTCCTCCCTCGCCATCCAAGACCACTGACATGGAGGCCCAAAGGGAAATGCTTTTAATATTGATGCAACGGCAAATAATAGCTAATAACCTTCAACCGACTGCAAGCCACATTAGGAAAACAACAATCAAAGTATTAGAACCTTAAAGATCATAAAAATTTCTAATGAAGGCATAAGGCCGACAATATCCTCAGCATCTATATTAAACTGGAAATAACTGGAACCAGACAGATTACATACGCAAGGCTGCAAACGTATATAAAATTGCAAATCCTTGCCTGACACAAGTTAAGCCAAGGGAAAAAAAAAAGAGAGGAGAGAGAGCAACTGCAAACTATCCGTTCACTTAAAAGACAATATAGAAATTTCTCTTCTGCTAGATTTTAAATGTGATCAAAAGTTACTTGTTCCAACCGAAGTACTCCACTTTCCCATGGCTGGTACGGCAGCCAAACATTTTGAACGATTTCAGGATTCCAGTTCAAGCAAATTGGTTCAGCAAAATATCAGATATTGACTAGTAAGTCCAACGATGAAGTTACCAGCAAACACTGAACCAATTACTTGAAGAGATCAGGGTTCAACCAGTCCCTGTAAAAACATATATTGATTAAAGATATATGCGAATCTGGGATATGCACTTGTAGCAACATGTACAGAATGAATGAGGAAAATAGTAAAAGATATTATATCATAGTCAGAGCTTACTTGCTAATGTCATCAAGATGGTCGTCAAAATCAACTATGTCTTGCCATTTCTCAGAAGAAATATAATCCAACAACAATACATTGGCTGATGGCTCTTTTATGGTCATCTGACTACTTCCATCTGATCCAGCTTGGTGCCAGCTTTTTGACGAATCCCTTGTGTACAGCTGCACAATAGTCGAGAAGCAAGATGAGAGAGTAGAAAGGCACTTACTGCAAATAAGCTATGTATCATAAACCATATATTTACATGAAATAATGAGCCAAAACTAAAAACAATGGCTAACCACAGATAACAAGCTCCAACAATGGAGTGAAACCAGAATCCTATGCCTCTGCACCATCTCAAATTAGTGGCATATGTTTCAGTTTTGCTAACAGGAATTCTTGTCTTGACTTATTAATTATGATCTTTTGAAATTTCCTGGAGAGATACAATTGCTGAAGAAATCATGTACCGACTGAAACCTAAGGTAATACAAGTAGAAAGCAAAACAAACTGGCACATCCGCAACCTCAAAAAAAAGACAAAACCTTTCAAGTACCATAATACCGAATTCAAAGAAGAGGTCAATGGGGATAGAACCTCAAGCAACAGTATTGAAACACAATAATCAGGATAAAGAGTCCACCAATTTGCATGTCATTAGAAGTGTATCCAGCAATTAAAATAAAACCATCCAAATCTTCACTCTATGAACTGTTCCTTGAGCATTAATAATTGGCTTTCCCTATGCTTCCAATAGAAAAAACCATTTGTGTTGATCCAATCTGAAAGTCCCCTAATAGGCAGAATAGGCTTCAAACAAGATGCAAAAGATGATGATGCATGCAAATGCTACACAAGAATATCAAATATCAGCTCACAGGAAAGATAATACAATCACACTAGATCTACATGTGTATGTATGGAATTTTTATATAACACATACATGTATCAAGATTCACCATCTCGGTACCGGACCCCATACCGGTACCATCCTATTATAGTATCGGTATGCAATATTGTACAAGACAGCGAGGCATACCAAATATCGGTATAGTACGAGACGGCAAGACATACCAAATATCGGTATGGTACGAGACTGTGTAGCGGTACAGTACTATATGCCCGGTATGGTACGGTACCAACCAGTTTGGCAAACCTTAGTGTGTATATATATATATATATATATATATATATATATATATATATATATATATAGAGAGAGAGAGAGAGAGAGAGAGAGAGAGAACTAGATGTAGATACCTAATTTTTCGTGCTGCCCTAGGATGGCCAAGTGTCATAGTCTATGATACCCTTATCCATGGTCCAAGAACCCCTCGCTATACGTGCATTCCTTTATTCGAAAACCCTATGGGAAACTAGAACCTTGGCCAAACTAGCGGCAGGTCGCTTGTCACCTGTTTAAACTGATGTCAAACTGCTTGGCACCTGTAGACCAAAACTATAGCACAGCATGCACTCACAAGACTACAGCTAAATTGTCCTGCATGCCTTAGAAGCAGGAATCTTGCCTTCGACAATAAGTTATAACCTGCCTGGAGTCTCCATGGATCGATGGTGTACTTAATCAATTTCCATTTTCATTAAAACAGTGTACTTGTCAATTAAATTACACCAATCAGGTTTCTCAGTTCATATCTGTTCAATTTTTTTTATTTCCTAGTTTGCTTAGTCTCTGCTTGCACTAGAAATTTTAAGTCTTTGTTGCGAAGGTGCTGAACCCATATTTATCTGATCGACCACAATCCTTTTGATTGACCTGATCAACCTAGCACACCATCAACCAATAGCCCTATTAACTTAAAATTTGTGTTTCAAAAGATTCGCATAATCAACTTATATCGTTTCAATATGCATCTATATAACAGTATGTAGCAATACATGGTAGTGCTCTGCTTTCCTTTTTTTAACTTTCACCAGCCCATCTCAATAGTCTTTTATTTCTAATCAAGGAACTCGTACCTTTTCCTTGATTGGGAATTTGAGAACCTAATATACAAATTGAAATGCCAATGACCAAACAAGTCATCATTTTAGATAGAAAAAAGGTTAAAAATTCAAGGTATTCCATAATCTCTCAACTTCTCATAGTATGAACAGTACATGTATAATACCTCAAACATACTTATACATATCCCTTTGTAATTCCAAGTTAATTTGTTATTGTAATATTCTAAGCAGTTACAATATTAGTTTACAATACAAAATGCATGAAGCTGTATAATGCATATAATTATTACTTATTTAAAGAACATTTTTCTTAATTTTAAATATTATAACATGTCATCGAAATATTAAACGCATATGGTTACATTTTCAGCCTTCTTTGGATGCTAGAACACCCCACATCATGCAATAATTGCCAATCGAGTCTCAATGAGGCCACACTGGCGAGTTAGAGTAGGTCAGATGAGCGGATAAGCCTGTGGATCACCTGCCATCATTTTTCTAGGGATAGTGGAAATCACCTTCAAAGTGAATTTTGGTATTGTTAAAAATAGAAATCGGAGTGAGCTGATATCACCAACTTCTTCTTAGCAAGGCCCTAACGAAGAGTAATAAGGGTTGCTAGGCAGTTTATCTATGGATGGCAAACTTGGTCGCCAATCAAGCCACTCATGTTTCTTTAAATGTCGGTGTTATTCCATGCTATCCCAATTATCATATGATGTAACAATGTTGTGAAAAATAGTAAACTGATGCTACCTACAAAATTTAATTATTCTCATATCTTTATTTTATATGTTGGTTTTACTTTTACAAATATTAGATCTTGCAAAAAGGTTTGCGCAACACAAAATTGTAAAACTATCAAGAAGAAGAGATTAAAGCCCATACATGATTACCGACTAATGGCTACCCAAACTTGTTACAGATCATAGGGCTGTCTCAGCTGCTACTAATTCTTGGGTTGTTGAAGAAATTCAGAAAACACTACAAGTAAATTACCCCCTCAATACCTCTTATGGTGGTAGTGCTTTAGGTCCACATCCAATTAAGTAGCATCCATGTCATTACAAAATACCCGTAATAGACTTGTGGATGTGAGGCTTAGGGTCGTAAACAAGTCAGTTCAAATCTAGTCAGAGTTTGGGCCAACCTAGATTTTTGAAAGCTGACTCAGCCTATATCAAGCACCAAACTCAGCTCACCAAATAGCAAACAGGTTTAGTTTTGGGAAGGAAAACACATTAGGGTTGGCACTGCTTTGGTGGTAATGGCTAGCCAGGATGGAAGAGAGTACTGGGACAAGCAGCAAGGGGCAAAGAGGTCAAGTGGCAGCTAGCAGTGGAGGGATCAAAGAGTTTCGATGAGTCTTTGGTTGGGCTACTACAGTTAAATTCTGGTCATCGTGGCAAGTTGGCAAGGAGGGTGAAAGCATGGAGCAATGATGATAGGGGCAAGATCTACAAGGGGGGAAATAGGGAGAAAAAAAGAAGAAAGACACGAGAGAGGGCCTAAGAGAGGACTAAGGAGAAAGGTAATAAGGGAGGGAGAGGACCAACAAGATGGCCTGTGAATATTGATGCTTGATGACCAAGTGCTGGTGGAGATCGATAAGGCATGTGAATGGGGCTAGGATTCCACCTAGTGAGAATTAACATCCTGTTTGGATTGAGAGAAATGGAGAGAAGAAAAAGTAAAGAGAGAAATTGAGTTTCTCTCATTTGGTTAGGAAAATAAGGGAAGAGGTTGAGAGAAGAAAAGAAATGGAGAGAAAAAATTATCTCCCCAAAAGTGAAGAGATTTGGAGGGAAGAAACAAATATCTTTTTATTTCTCCCCCTCCCCCCCTCTGCACTAGATGGTCCAAATAAATTTCTTTTCATTTCTCTCCAATACACCCAAACAAGAGAGCAAATTATTTTCTTCTCTTCTCTCTTCCCTTTTCTCTTCTCCTATCTTCTCTTCATTATATCCAAATAGAGCAATAAGAGAGGACAAGAACGATGATTTAAGTTAGTACAATCTCCACTCTCTACTATTATACCAAAACAACCCTCAACCATTAGATCAGACCACACAATCCAATGGTTTAAGAACACTTTTAATTATGTGTATGTGTGTATGTATATAAGGGTCTCATCAAATTATAATTAAGGTGGATCAACTTAAACCTAGACATGAACCAAAGTTTGAGTTGGGTAACAAACAAGTAATTGGTTTAAAAGTCAACGTGAACCAGCTTAATTGAGCCAGGTTCCCAAGACCTAACCAACCGACTAATTCTAGTGACGCTCCAACTTATTAGGTTCCGGCGCAGTTTTATACGGATACTACCAGGAGATAGAGTCAAAATTGAAGTAAGTCGTTATGATTCAATCTCTAGAGCATTTAGGAAAACAAGGTACTTTAGCAAGTTGTAATGTAATACACAGAATGTATTTGCAACAGCTTGTGTTATGTGTAAAATTTGTGAATTCTGCACAAAAGACTTCACCATGATTTCTTATAGACGGTTCTTACTATGAGAAAATGATACTTAAAACCAATAATTTCAGTCAATTCATAGAATTATTTGTCCAAATGTGTAACTTTTATTTGGTTTATATCTTGAATCATTTGAGAATTATTGGAGATTATTTTTCTGATTCTATGTTTAAATATTGATTCAAAATTGGTTTCTTTATGTTTTAATTCCCTTTTGTTCTCTTTTGGATGAACATGTTTGTTGACATAGTATATTACTCTCTTGGGTGTCTCCAAAAGAGGAACATCTCTCAGTTTGTTATGTTATTTTTTCCAACAAGACATGCCCTTCAATTCGATAGTTACATCAAAAGGCAGACCCAATCAATATAAGACACATCCAAGAATCAACAAAAAACTTTGCCCACCTTAAGATGCATCCAATAAGATAGCTGAAGGGTGAATGTGAATCAATCCTTCAGCTCAAATACAAAGGGAAAGGACAAAAGAACTTTGAAAGCTGGGGATGAAAGTAAGAGCAATTCGAGAAATCTCTTCCTTTCAAAAGAATTATATATGATTAATAACTCAACCAAAGGCAACCTCCATCAAACTCTCTTGTTGTTCTTAGGATGTACAGGAGCAAACAAACCATGCCCCATTTATAAACATTTGATGTCTGAGTGGATGTTAAAGGGTAAGAGTTGCATCGTCCATCAAATTTATGTGAACAATAGGTCTGGATGCATCCCATCATTAATAAGGGTGACCCTTGGATGCAAGCAGTGAAACTACCAAACTAAAGGATGTGTCTTTTGAGACAAAGAACAAAACAACCCAAAAGATAATATCTTTTTACAGACACCCAAGAGAGAAATTAGTACCTGAATGGATATGTCCGTTTGAAGGAAAATTAAAAATGATCTAAAATCAGAAACAGATAAATCTTGGATAATGATTAAAATGTAAAAACCAAAAAATACAAGTAATAGTTCCAATAATCTCTAGGTTAAGTTACTTGTTGATGTGTCTTATGGGTTATCAGAAGATCGAGTTGTTTTAATTCCAGTACTACTCTTCGTAAGTTTTACAAATCTACAATGTACACAGCTACTTTCTACAGAAATTTGATGAAAACCTTCAATTTATTCGCCTTTCCCCTTTTCTTGTTGTTCATGTTTAATTCTTTTTCTTAAAGATCCGAAAATTAGGTCAAACAAACTATAATTAAAGGCTTGAAAGAGTTCTTGCTTTGCCAGGGTAAATAGCATCCATATAGAAGTCAACCTTGATTTCCTCCAAGACTGACCATGCTCCTATCCTATGCACAGAAGCTTCTAGGAATATTTTCTAGGGAAGAAATAAAAGTGATCCAATCCAGAATCCCGTTCCCACCTCTACAATAGAATCTTCAAAATTTCGATTCAAATAAGAAAGATCACAATGAAAGAACAACAGGAGGACTACCATTACCTGCACTACAAGATCCCGTCCTTTCCCCTTCAGCAACCCTTCCAGCCTCTTATTGTCCAACTGGTCCAGCAAGACACCAATAAACAACATGAAATATATGAAACCAAAGAATTCCTGAAACCCATAAAGAATGGAGAGAATGAAGAAAAAGAGAAAGTCCGACCATAAGCAACGCAGCCCGGGGAAAGTATCGGAATATATGATCGCCGATCTTCTTGGCAGCGTTTCCCAGCTCGGCGTCATCGTACCTCTCGTTGGCGTGGTAGTAACCCACCACACTAAACCCCTCAGCCCCGAAATGTTCTTCTACCTATCGATAAGAAAGAAAACCCTAGACTTAGTCCCAATCCGTAGAAAACAACAGAAGAGATAGGCAGAGAGAGAGAGAGAGAGAGATGGGAGGGGAAATGGGAACCTGGATGAGGGCGAGCTCGAGGGAAGGTAGCAGGCCGATTTGGGAGTGCGTAAGGGGGATGGCGTCGGCGATCTGGACGGTGGAGGCGTTGTCTTCGGGAAGGCGGCCGACGAGGAGGCCGCCGACAGGGGAGGCGCGGTGCTTGAGGGCGTGGAGGACCACCTTTATGTAGGCGGCCTGCGCTACTTCGTAATGGCACTCCGCCCCCATCCCTCTCTGGCTCTCTGGCCGCCTGGACGGAGGAGTTCAGAAGTGCGGAGCCTTGCTCGATTTGGGGCCGGCACCACTGGCGTCAGGTGGAAACGACGATTTAAGCCTTAAGCCGGGGAAAAAATATGCGAGCGAGCCTTTTAAAGTACAGGTATATTTTCTTTTTCTTAAAAAAAAAGAATAGTGAATTTTTTTTTTTATCAACACGATACTAATAAAATTTATAAAATAAATTTAATATTTTAATAAATTAATTAAGTGTTATAATAACATTAGAAAAAATAATAGAAGAGTTAGCAACTTTTAGTTGCATCATTCCTGACATCACCAATGATAACAAACATATAAGTTGTTCACTAATTGAGCAATGAGATATGTACGCATGAAGCTTTTGTCAATCAAAGTAGAATGTATAGATTTGACAATTCATGTATGCTTCAGGGAACGACGAAGTTTTTTTTAAAAAAATATATCATTAAATATATGAAAATTCTAAGTAAGACTAAGTATGTAATTTATGATGAGCTATAGATTAAGCGAAATAGTAAGCTATAAGAGAGCTAGGAGGAGAGGGAGGGAAAAAATTAAAGCCTTAGATGAATTTAAATGTGCATGCCAATATCATCTTGGTGAAGAACAGGAAGCTCAAATAAAATTGAAATTTATAAGATGCTGTTGCCAATCAAAAGCCCAATCGAGGAGTTGCTGGTTGTTTCATCATTTAATTCAAAAAAATATATATAATTTCCTTTTTCAGGTCTAAAGTTCCTATGGAGCCCATTCTATATTCAAAGGCAAGCACTGCACTATCTGGATCTGCAATGTTGTGCCTGAAACAGGAGAGCAGAGCAGTCCCAACCAAAGGAAAAAATTTAACAATAAAAAAAAAGGATAACAAAGACGTTTAGGCATGAAAACTCCTCTCCTTAAAGAACCATGGATCTCTAAACCGTGAATATGTCATGCAAATATCATTGCTCAAAAAGGAAGAGGTAAAGAAGAACACGATCAAATTAAGCATAACTAAACATTTCAGTTATGAGACCAAGCTGTACATTAAGAGGAAAAAAAAGAATGCAGCTTAGGCTTAAGCAAATACAAGATCATCAGGGCGATCAAAGCAAAACATCTTCTGTTCGAGCATCACCAGAACTATATTCAAACACCGGCCAAGACAAATTTTGTACTAGATAAAAGGAGGGATCAATTAACAATTTACTAAAGTTGCTTAAAAGGAACCCTTCTCCAGAAAGATTGATATTCTGCATCCCCACTCTGTCATCAAGCCCCTGAAGAAGCAGCCTCCTTTGCAATGAGATTAATACCACGAACCCAGAGCTCCAGACCAGAAGCAGAGCCGGGCTCAAAATGGACCTCTCTACCACTGAATGTAACCACTCTAAATATCAACATTTTACCATCCTCATATGCCATCTTCCGATTCTTCAGAAAGTTTAAGCTAGGTCCAGCTGTTGCCTCCTTACACACTACATTCCTCCTGGTCGATTTGCCCCATGTCAGCACCCCAGATTTCAGCATCCGGACAGTCTTCATGTGTGGAGATCCTCTACCTTCCCTTGTGTGCTTGCAGAGCTCCTCACCAGCAAGCACAAGAGACCGAGCCAGATGATCGAGCAGCACGCCCTCTGTCACCTTGTTTGACCTGTTGCCTTTCCTCGCCAAAGATAAGGCTGTCTCTCCCCGATGATTGACAAGATTGCAGTCTGCATTCCCTTGTAACAATAAAATCTTGCATGCATCAGAGTGGCCTTCAATGGCAGCAAGCATAAGTGGTGAATACCCCTCTTCATCCAAGGAATTGACACTATATCCCATTTTTAAGAGCTGGATTAGTGATGACGAGTCCCCCTTCCAAGATGCATAATGGAGAGCTCTGAATGATGTATGATCAGTTATTACATTAGCCAGCACTGCTCTGAGCAAGATGTGTTCAAAGCAGTCCCTGTTTGCAGAATTTTCATGCTGCAAGACAGATATCACAGTCTTACCATCAGGAGTTCTTACTGCAGTGTCTGCCCCAGCCATTAGTAAAAGACGAAAAGCCTCAGCATGTCCAGCCTTTGCTGCAACCATGATGGGACTCAGACCTGAACCATCCAGTTTGTTTAGATCTGCAGTGGATGAACGCAGAATCATTTGCAGTGGTTCAACACTTCCATTTCCAGCAACAAAATGTAATGGAGAGAATACACTGAGATCTGTTGAACGAAGAGTTGCACCAGAAATTAAAGCCTGGGAAAAGGTACTTATGATGGAAGATGCAAACACACTTCTTCTTGCCAACTGGACAGCAGTATCGCCTGAATTGCTGACCAGCCCTAAGTCTGCCCCAGCTATAAGTAGCTCTAGAAAACAATCAGCATGATCATCCTTCGCAGAGATCATTAGAGGAGTCTCACCTGCTGAAGTCCTTGCATTGATATCACATCCATTTGAGATTAACTGTCTAAGAATGGAAACACAGCCAAGTCTAGCAGCTAAATGGATTGGTTGTGATTCATGGCCAATTTTTGTCTTTATGGGGAACTTGGAATTTGCACCAGCATCAAGGAGCACATATACCGCATTGAAATTCTGGCAGAGGATGGCATGGCAAAGAAGAGTTCTACCGAGATGTGGATTCTCTAGCAAATATGGCTCATGTTGAAGCAACAGCTTGAGAATTTTGCCACTAGCTTCATGGTACTCAACTGCACACCATGCTGCATTATAAATCTCCCCCAAGCATGCACCGACTCTCAGCTCTTCACCGGATACAGGGTCCCATGACCATGCACCCACACGAACAAGACAGTCTGTCTTAGCACCAACCTGCATTCAGATCCTTGTTGATGAATACACAGAGAATGACATGCAGGGGCGGGGGTTTGGTGGGGGAGGGGAGAAATCTAAAGAATAAAGCCATTCTTGTGCATTGAATTCTAAATGCCTGCATGTCCTGGAATGAAGTTGAGACCGTATCTCTGTTAAGAAAATATTTTGTGCTTATTGTGTCTAATAATTCTCTGATATATGACCTAAGTCAATTTCTGGACAAATACACAAGGACCTGCAGTAACGTTGACAAATTTCTTCGCAGAGTTAAGTTATTGTTGACACATTTAAAAGCCTAAAGAGGAGGTTGAAGAGAGCAGGTAGATGGTGTATTTGTTTCTCATAACTTATAATTCAAGTTAGCACAAAGTTAGCAGCAGCTGCCAAAAGAAAATGTTCACTAGTTTACAAAAGCAGAACAACAAAAGAGTTTTATAGGTTTGAATTTAGCAAAAACAGCAACAGAAAGAAATTATATAGTAATCTTATGTAATTTCATCCTCTTTACTTTCCAATGAGGAGGTGTGAAAGAGGAGCTTTTCCAGACCAAAATTACAAACAGGAAGCAGCTCATGGAATCGTGACCAAAGTACAGGAAATGATGCGCAATTGAGTAAAAGCCATCCTCCAGTTTCAAGTGGCTCTTCACCTCAAAGACATTTCATGGGAATAATATGAAGGCTCGCAATTAAAATCTACAAAAACAGGTAGCATATTACCTCTAGCAAAAATTTCACAATAGAAGCTTGCCGGCTGACAATAGCAGCCACCAAAGGTGTGCAATCCACATTTGCATGCAGTGCAGGCTTAATTGACTGCAAGAGGACCCTGTCCGTGCAATTTATGTCCACCCCATTCTGAAGAATAAAAACTAGATACTTGTTAAAGCTTGGCACCACAGATCCTATAACTGGCAGATAAAAGAAACAACTTTCTCAAGAAAATTGCGAACTTGGTGCACCTTGATTAATGTAGTGACTACATCAAGAAAGCCTCTGCAGCATGCACTTACAAGTGCATGTGCTGCAGCATCTGGCCTTGCCATGTCTGAGCAGATTAATAATTGGACTGCCGCAGCCTCACCACAAAGACTAGCCTCCAACAAAGCATCTTCACAAGCTTTCTGGGATGCCCCAGCTTTCAAAAGCATGTCCAAAATACCACAATGACCTTCACGAGCTGCAGCTGTTGTTGCATAGCCCCGAAATATTTCCTGATTAACATCAGCTCCAGCTGACTGCAACGGAATAAAGAGTTCAGAAAGAATATTATAACAGAACAACCAGACTAAGAGCTCATTCTCACAGGAGAAAAGTTAAAGGAGCATTTAATTGGTATTATGTTGTTTTCAAGCTGAAAAAATAATTAATTAACCAAGTATATTTTGTGGTCCGACTTTCTCATAAATATTTTATATGCTAGCTCCTATCATACCACACAAGAGTGATTTTTGCATTCAGGTGGCTTTCAGACATGCACATATGATTGTCATATGTTCCAGGAATGCATGTTTGAGAATGTAATTCAAGATCCTAAAATCCGCCAATCTTTTTTCTGTTAAAATAACCATTTACGAATTTTATTTAGAAAAGACCTTTTGTTTCCTTTTACAAGCACTACACATGGTTTAGGTCCTAAATTGTGAAGGCCTAAGTTCTACTTCAAATCCAGGTGCTAAACATCTCATATGATGCATGCCAACAGTTACTTCAAATCCAGGTGCTAAACATCTTATTGGAAGCGTAAGACATTTTTATCTCACTGCATGCTACTAAATATATGAATGTAATATAAAGTGACAGACAGCAATCACAAATATAGAAACACAATGCCCTTTGATTCAATACAAGCCTAGATGCAAGAAGGTGGTCCACGGAAAGAAATAGTGCTTCTAATAACAAAGACAAAAAGGGGAAAATACGGGTTATTCGAATCATATGTTCGAATGTTTTGCTTCAGTGTTGAGGCAAAATAACTTATTTTCAGCTTTTCCTTACGTCAAGTTCAACATGTTCAAACCTGTCCTTACCAAGCCTGCCTATGTGCTCCATTTGAGGTTATATATTTCAATTTTTTCGCCTCATTTCAGATCTTTTGTTCAATCAAGAGATTCTGCCAATATTCTCCTATTGTCATTACCTAAGGCCCGATCATCCTTCTATCTTATGCTCATTAATGTGCACACCCCTTTTTCATTATCCAACATGGCATGAGTGACACAAAAAGCTTTCATTATGTTTCATGGCAAGCATTGTTCACACAAGCCTTCAATTTTGCATGTTCTTTATCCACTCCATTTTAATCATGTAAAGAACAATTAGCACCACTTTTCTATACAATGAGCTTAGCTAATAAAATAATCATTTTCAGATGTTGCTTAGGCAATAGTTTTTGACTGGTGCCAAACTTTTTGCATGCATACAACATTTTAAATGTTATAGGGCATGCTTAATGGTGTGGATTTTCAATTTTTGTCTCCTATCATTAGTATCACACTGAAAGAAGTAAGTCATTATTCCTCCCACTAGGATATATAATTGAATCATATTCACCTTGAATTCCAAAGTTGTCGTCTCAAAAACAAGATTTGGCATTCACTCTGTCTCACCAATCAATGTACATCACTTTGCAATTTACATACACCAAGGATGCCTCCAAAAAAAAATACCAAAATTTATCTAGTTGTAAAGAGATAATTAGCTATGCTTGACCTTTATATTGAAGACTTGCTAGCCTCACCTCAGCTAGTTTGCATGCTTGTAGTTTCTCGCCAGCATCATTATTTGTTGATTTATTCAAATGAAATTGAAAGTTATTACACGCGATCTGCCAGATATTTCAGTTACCCTGTGCCCTAATATTTGATCGAATTGTTCAAAGAAAGATATACTAAAACAAATATAACCCTATGGGAGTTAAACGAAAAGTAGCAAAGCTTCTTTTTTTTGGTACCCATAGCAGCAAAGATTCTTCGTTACCCAATCCAAATCAACAAGTGCAATTCTTGCAGCCAATCCCGCATTCCGCATTTCTAGTTAATAGGAAAAGAAACCAAAAGAAAGGACCAGAAAAAGATAAAAGGCATACCCGTACAAATTCAAACCAGCCAAATTCCCACCGCCCCATGGCACAGAGTAAAAGAAGAGAACGAAGGAAGAAGGAAAAGGAAGGTACCAGGAGTTTGCGGACGACCTCAGCGTGACCCGAGTGAGAAGCGGCGAACAACGCCGTGACATCGGTCTTGAACTCCTGGTAGTCGATCTTCACCTCGTCGGCCGCCTCCTCACGGAGGACGGTCTCCGTGCACTTGACCTTCAAGCTAACGGTTCCAATGTAGTGGACGTCCACCGCCGATCCGGCGGCGCTCAGGCACTCCTCCACCCGCTCGACCTCCCCTCTCAGAGCCGCCTCCACCAGCCTCTGAGACGGCAATGCCTGCTCGTCCGCGCCCCGTCCGAGACGGGCCGCCGCCGCCGTGTGCCTCGCCATCTTCTCCACCGGCGCTCGTGGACAGAACAGAGATAGATCTCCAACCGGAGCTCGCCGATAGATAACGGAATCCAAGAACCCTTCAATAAATTAAATTTTTTCCCCCCAGATCAGAGCTGCCCCAGAGGAATCCGCCTTAAAATCGTGCGGGATCGCAACGGTCTGCTCGAAAAACAAAATAAATCAATAAATAAATCGGTCAATAGCAAAGTCAAATGCGAGCAAGCATCTCGCAAGCAGTAAATGGAGTTTAAAATTTGAAAAACAAGAAGAGGGAAGAAGACTAGAAGAGAAACGCGAGTTGGCAGTTTTTGGAACGAACGATAAAATGAGACAGTAAAAATAAATAAAAAAATCAAAAATTGAAGACTAAACAAAGAATGTTGATTTACCTTTGTGCTTCTTTTACTGAAGGTAAATGGTAAAACTTGAAAGAAGGTGACGGGGTTATGGGGGTGAAGAGTTGAGACTGGAGACTAGGAGGAAGCGAGAGAAGGAGAAGCAAGAAAACGTTCTTCTCCGATCGATGGATGGTGGATGGCTCCGCAGGTGGCGTTTGATGCTCATTCGGTAAAGTTGCGGTATCTGATATCCTGTTTATCGTGTATGTTGACCCGGAGGTGAGGATAGGAAAGACTGACCACTGACCGCAGTACGGGGTTCTGGGTTCGGAATTCGAACTGGGAAGTGGGAAGTTCGCTTCGGTGTTCGAGATTGGGGGCGAAGAGTCGGGGTGGCCACGTGGGCAATGGTGGCGGCACGATCCTCAATCCTGCTCATCTTTTGAGGAGATCGCGGAAATATGCCCATTGAGATATTTGGGTGGTTACTGGTCAGTGAACTCGAAATCTGAACTTGAGCTTGAGCTAACCTGAAGCCCGGAAATTTGGCGGATGTGGCCCCTCACGTATTTGATTAAATTAACGAAAGAAAGAAGGAAAAAAAAAGGTCTTCGATGTTCTTCTATTAATTGATTGCTGCCTATAAATCATCCAGTGGTTTGATCCATGTTTTGCCTATTTGATTTATGGAAAAGCACTCCTGCATGATAAAACAAATTAAATAAAGTCCTTGGCACTACCTAGATGATTCATTTTGGTTATCACCAGGTAAACGTGCATATATAGGAGGTAAAGATCATTCAAACACCGAATTTGAAAAAAAATAAAAATTCTAAAAATAATTTTAAAAATGAAAAGTTTTTTTCCTTTCTTTTGACTATACCCCCTTCTGTTTTGGTATTCAAAGAAATATGTATTTTTTTCATTAGTATATATTGTTACGGGGGAACTTAGCCACCATGCCCCACGTGACCGGCACGCGCGCCCAGGAAGACTACGGCAGCTCCTTGATCCAGCAATCCGACCCCGAGTCGGACATCTTCGGCTCCGCAGCCCGACCCCGAGTCGGCTGCTCCTTGATCCAGCAATCCGACCCCGAGTCGGCAGCCCCTTGATCCAGCAATCCGACCCCGAGTCGGACATCTTCGGCTCCGCAGCCCGACCCCGAGTCGGCTGCCCCTTGATCCAGCAATCCGACCCCGAGTCGGACATCTTCGTCTCCGCAGCCCGACCCCGAGTCGGACATCTCTCGACAACGACAGGCTATTCCCCAGAGGCACGCCGCAGCCTCCTGCTCCACTACTCCCTGCAACGGTTGTATCTGGCGCTGCTCCACGATCCCCTGTAACAGCCGTACAAAGCGGAGCTCCACTACGCCCTGTCATGGCCGTACCCAGCGCTGCCCCACGACGCCCTGTAACGGCCGTGTCAGTGGCAGCTCCATCGTGCCCCACGATGACGAACCCCCCTGAAAGACCCCCCAGCCTGGTATGTATGCGGCTGGGAGGAAGAGAGGGGGGGGTAAGCAAGAACTTCCAGTGCATTCTCTTACTTGCTACTATTATCTCTCCTTCTCCTCCAATCTCCTCTGACTTGATCGTCGGAGGGCCCCCACTACCCCAGTGGTGGTGCGAGGCTTGCTTGCAGGTTTCCCGGTGGAAGGTGGAGCGCAATCAACACCAACCAAGGCAACTCAAACGGAACCCCGTTCAAACCGCTGTGCCAATCGTTCTCGGTTTGGACCACCAGCAACAGTTGGCGCTAGAGGAAGGGACCGAATCTCAGAGCGATCGTAATGGCACGGCGAGGTGGTCGTGGAGCTTCCAATGCCTCCGGTCGCGGGGCCTCTCGCGCCTCCGGCCGGGAGGCCGCTGCATCTCCAACACATTCTCAGCAACACTCCACCACTCCACCTCCCATTCAGATGGTCGAAGCCGCTCAGTTCGACCAGTTAGCCCAGCAGGTTCGCACCCTCGCGGAGGCAGTGCAGAACCTGCAGGGTGTGATGTCTCGGGCGCCGCAGCGGGCCCAGGAGCCGCTGCTCCCTGAGCGCTCACCTGTCCTCCTCAACCCGCGCTCCTTCCTCTCCCATGGGGAGGAGCGCCGGCGCGAGGAAGATTCTCGAGCACGGTCCATTCTGCCGGGACCTTCCCATCGGAGCTGCGCGGGGTACGAGAGGCGGGCCCGGGCGCGTTCCCAGATTCCCCAGTCCTCAAGGAACCCGCGCTCCAGTCGGTCCCCCTCTCGGTGCTCCTTGTCTCCCACCCATCGGTCGCGCTCCCTGGACCGGCGGGTGGACGATCTCCACCGACAACTCCAGGTCCTGAAGGGCCACTCCAAAGATCCCTTCGCCGACTTGGAGATCTCCTCCCAGCCGGCGCTTGCCTCGAGGATCCTGCGGACCCCGAATCCGCCGGGGTTTAAAATGCCGGCGATCGAGCCCTATGACGGGGCGGCGGACCCGCGGGATCACGTCGAGAGTTTCAGGACCCTTATGCTCCTCCACGGAGCATCAGATCCTCTCCTCTGCAAGGCCTTCCCGGCGACCCTCCGTGGCCCGGCAAGGGCGTGGTTCGCCGGCTTGGAGGCTAACTCAATCCAGTCCTTCGACCAGTTTACTCGCCTCTTCATCACCCATTTCGCCGTCAGTAGCCGGCGGCGACTGGTCTCCGACTCCCTCTTTGATGTCCGGCAAAACGAGGGAGAAAGCTTGCGGGATTATCTTACCCGCTTCAACAAGGCTACGCTGGAAGTCCGGAACCTGAGCCAGGAGGTGGCTCTGTCAGCCCTGAAGCGTGGCTTCCGAAAGGGCAGACTCACCTTCTCCCTGGACAAATGCCTGCCGCGGAGCTTCCCGGAGCTGTTGTCCCGGGCGAACCAGTATGCGGACGCCGAGGAGGCGGCCGCCCACCGGAGCAAGGAGGCCGCCGAGATCCCTCCAAAGCTCGGGAAGAAAAGGCGAAAAGAGGCACGCCAGAGGAGGAGCCCGACGCCTCAACGTCGGCGCAGAAGCCTGTCGCCGGCAAGGAACCACGGCGCCCTACGCCCTCGTTCTCCGCCCCGACGTTTCAACCGGTACACTCCTCTCCTGACTCCCCGGGCCCAGATCCTCATGGAAATCAAGGGGCGGGAGGACCTCCCGGTCCCGAGACAGATGAAGAAGATTCCTGGGAGGAGGCCCTCTCGGGCGTACTGTGAGTACCACCGGGACCACGGCCACGACACCGAAGACTGCTTCCAGCTTCGGGACGAGATCGAGGCTCTCATCCGCCGAGGGCGTCTCGGTCGATATGTGAACGACCGACGTCCCCCCGCAGACCCGCGTCAGGCCGACCCGGCCCCTCAGGAGCCTCGGGAGCAGAATCGACCCGTCGCGGGCGTGATCCACACTATCACTGGGGGCTGCCCCCGGCCCGAGAGGAACGCAGGGGGCTCGACTGAAGCGTCAGGGGCAGCCGTCACAAAGAGGCAGAGGGTCGGTAATGTAATCACTTTTTGTGATGAAGATATAAAGGAGGTTCAGACCCCCCACGATGACGCCATGGTGATCTCCCTCACTATGGCAAACTATGATACTAAGGCGAGCTAAAGCATCTCAACCTGTGGAAGGTGGGAAGCTAGCGCCAAATTAGGAAGGCCCGTATAGGGTTCGCTGGGTAAACCGACCTGGCTCCTACCAGTTGGAGGCCCTAGATGGTCGAAAAATTCCAAGGAGCTGGAATTCCGCTAACCTGCGGATGTATTACCAGTAGAGCAACAATGCCAGAAAGACAGTTCAAAAATGTATAACACTTTTCATTTCAATAATTTCTGGTTACAATGGCGTGCTCGTGTGATTACAAGGAATTCCCAGAGGGGAATTAGGGTGTAAAGAAAGTAAAGAAGAGGCGGAGACTCCGAGGAGCTGAAGATCTGGGATCCCGAAACCTCCATCCGAAGCGGCTGCAATCCCACCGGAAGTGGGTGCTTCCAACCGGAGGCGCCATCGACGTCTCACGAAAAAGACGAAGAGCCGGCGCGGATGAAGAAGAAGTGGACGAAGGAGAAGTCCACACTGCTCCTACCCAGAGGCGCCATCCACGCCTCACGAAAAAGACGAGGAGCCGCCGCAGAAGAAGCTCCCGCTGCCTCCAGGGGAACGCCACCTCCAAGGGATATTCCGGTCCTCCCCAGTGTTAGGAGAGAGAAGGGATACAAGGGAGAAGAGCATATGGAGGCGCGGTCCCGGATCAAGCGTCTGGTGCGGAGCTCAATCGGGAGGCTGAACTTCAAGGAGGGGAGACGTGATCCCGGATGAAACGCCTAGAGCGGAGTTCCGCTGGGGAGAACCTCCTTGTTGACCCCAGATGAAACGGCTAGTCGGCGGAAGTCGCGAAGGGCGCGCCTCCCGTTCCTTCGGTAGGGGTCTCTCAACCATGCGCCGGAGAGGAGGCCCACGATCCATGGCAACCTGAACAGCTCCGGCTTGGCAGGCTCCATCGCACCTGCACCTATATTTATAGCCAAACTGCGGCCCCCCGGTCGTTCCGATGCGGGTGGCTCCAATAAATGCGGGCGTATCGAATCCGGAGCCGATCCAGCTCTCGAGGCGTATCTTCCCGCGATTTTCTAAGCGTTATTCTCCTTAATCGCATTCTTTGTGCAGGACACTCCGGGCGGCCTGTACCCGTAGGTCCACATATCTCCGCTCGCGCCCAGGCCGCATCCGCCTCGAAGAACGCGCGTATCGCGGCCGCTTAACTGACACTCCTCGCAAGCAGCAACTGGTGATCCGATTTCCCAGGTAACCCCTCAATTAGCATTTAATGCCCATCTGGTGTTCCCCAGGCGACGCTTGGAGAGGAGGAGAAACACGATCGCAGCTGGCCACGGAGAAATCCCGTCGGGCGGCAGGCGACAGGCGCACGACCAGCGAGCGGAATTTTCCGAGACTCGGCCCTCGGATGCCAGGCTAACCCGATGATCATCCCGGGAGCAGACTAGCCTGAAGCCCCGACCGGTCGCCTCGGCTTGCGCCAGCCTTGGCCGACCAACGAGCGGAATTTCCCGAGGCTCGGCCCTCGGATGCCAGGCTAACCCGATGATCATCCCGGGAGCAGACTAGCCTGAAGCCCCGACCGGTCGCCTCGGCTTGCGCCAGCCTTGGCCGACCAACGAGCGGAATTTCCCGAGGCTCGGCCCTCGGATGCCAGGCTAACCCGATGATCATCCCGGGAGCAGACTAGCCTGAAGCCCCGACCGGTCGCCTCGGCTTGCGCCAGCCTTGGCCGACCAACGAGCGGAATCTCCCGAGGCTCGGCCCTCGGATGCCAGGCTAACCCGATGATCATCCCGGAAGCAGACTAGCCTGAAGCCCCGACCGGTCGCCTCGGCTTGCGCCAGCCTTGGCCGACCAACGAGCGGAATCTCCCGAGGCTCGGCCCTCGGATGCCAGGCTAACCCGATGGTCATCCCGGGAGCAGACTAGCCTGAAGCCCCGACCGGTCGCCTCTGCTTGCACCAGCCTTGGCCGACCAACGAGCGGAATCTCCCGAGGCTCGGCCCTCGGATGCCAGGCTAACCCGATAGTCATCCCGGGAGCAGACTAGCCTGAAGCCCCGATCGGTCGCCTCGGCTTGCGCCAGCCTTGGCCGACCAACGAGCGGAATCTTCCGAGGCTCGGCTCTCGGATGCCAGGCTAACCCGATGATCATCCCGGGAGCAGACTAGCCTGAAGCCCCGACCGGTCGCCTCGGCTTGCGCCAGCCTTGGCCGACCAACGAGCGGAATCTCCCGAGGCTCGGCCCTCGGATGCCAGGCTAACCCGATGGTCATCCCGGGAGCAGACTAGCCTGAAGCCCCGACCGGTCGCCTCGGCTTGCGCCAGCCTTGGTCGACCAACGAGCGGAATCTCCCGAGGCTCGGCCCTCGGATGCCAGGCTAACCCGATGATCATCCCGGGAGCAGACTAGCCTGAAGCCCCGACCGGTCGCCTCGGCTTGCGCCAGCCTTGGCCGACCAACGAGCGGAATCTCCCGAGGCTCGGCCCTCGGATGCCAGGCTAACCCGATGATCATCCCGGGAGCAGACTAGCCTGAAGCCCCCGACCGGTCGCCTCGGCTTGCGCCAGCCTTGGCCGACCAACGAGCGAAATTTTCTGAGGCCTGACAACCCTCAGATGCCAGGCTAACCCGATGGTCATCCCGGGAGCAGACTAGCCTGAAGCCCCGACCGGTCGCCTCGGCTTGCGCCAGCCTTGGCCGACCAACGAGCGAAATCTCCCGAGGCTCGGCCCTCGGATGCCAGGCTAACCCGATGATCATCCCGGGAGCAGACTAGCCTGAAGCCCCGACCGGTCGCCTCGGCTTGCGCCAGCCTTGGCCGACCAACGAGCGGAATCTCCCGAGGCTCGGCCCTCGGATGCCAGGCTAACCCGATGATCATCCCGGGAGCAGACTAGCCTGAAGCCCCGACCGGTCGCCTCGGCTTGCGCCAGCCTTGGCCGACCAATGAGCGAAATTTTCTGAGGCCTGACAACCCTCAGATGCCAGGCTAACCCGATGGTCATCCCGGGAGCAGACTAGCCTGAAGCCCCGACCGGTCGCCTCGGCTTGCGCCAGCCTTGGCCGACCAACGAGCGAAATCTCCCGAGGCTCGGCCCTCGGATGCCAGGCTAACCCGATGATCATCCCGGGAGCAGACTAGCCTGAAGCCCCGACCGGTCGCCTCGGCTTGCGCCAGCCTTGGCCGACCAACGAGCGGAATCTCCCGAGGCTCGGCCCTCGGATGCCAGGCTAACCCGATGATCATCCCGGGAGCAGACTAGCCTGAAGCCCCGACCGGTCGCCTCGGCTTGCGCCAGTCTTGGCCGACCAACGAGCGGAATCTCCCGAGGCTCGGCCCTCGGATGCCAGGCTAACCCGATGGTCATCCCGGGAGCAGACTAGCCTGAAGCCCCGACCGGTCGCCTCGGCTTGCGCCAGCCTTGGCCGACCAACGAGCGGAATTTCCTGAGGCCTAACCCTCGGATGCCTGGCCTAGCGCCGGAAGAAGTTCCTGAGGCCTAACCCTCGGATGCCTGGCCTAGCGCCGGAAGAAGTTCCTGAGGCCTAACCCTCGGATGCCTGGCCTAGCGCCGGAAGAAGTTCCTGAGGCCTAACCCTCGGATGCCTGGCCTAGCGCCGGAAGAATTCCCTGAGGCCTAACCCTCGGATGCCTGGCCTAGCGCCAGAAGAATTTCCTGAGGCCTAACCCTCGGATGCCTGGCTTAGCGCCGGAAGAAGTTCCTGAGGCCTAACCCTCGGATGCCTGGCTTAGCGCCGGAAGAAGTTCCTGAGGCCTAACCCTCGGATGCCTGGCTTAGCACCGGAAGAAGTTCCTGAGGCCTAACCCTCGGACGCCTGGCTTAGCGCCGGAAGAATTCCCTGAGGCCTAACCCTCGGATGCCTGGCCTAGCGCCAGAAGAATTTCCTGAGGCCTAACCCTCGGATGCCTGGCTTAGCGCCGAAAGAAGTTTCTGAGGCCTAACCCTCGGATGCCTGGCTTAGCGCCGGAAGAAGCTCCTGAGGCCTAACCCTCGGATGCCTGGCTTAGCGCCGGAAGAATTCCCTGAGGCCTAACCCTCGGATGCCTGGCTTAGCGCCGGAAGAATTCCCTGAGGCCTAACCCTCAGATGCCTGGCCTAGCGCCAGAAGAATTTCAAGAGTCGGGAGTCAGCGAGACGCTACCAAGAGTTAAAAAGAAAGGCGGACGGAGGAGGGCCCCCGGTTAAATAGGCGGAAAGGTGGGTGACGCCTCGGTGACGCCAGAGGACGCCTGGCTGCCGAAGGGTCGCTCGCGCCCCAAAGGCGAATCGACGCCATTAAGGAAGGATGTCCGCCGAAATCCTCAGACTGCCAGGTCAGCAACAACCGCCATACGCCATAAAGAAGGCGGGGAGCTCGAAGCGCGCGCGCCTCTCCGAGGGATGGCGGCAATCTCGAAGTATCACTCCCTTCACCCGTTCCCCTTCTGGTTCCGGGCTCGGAAGTGGGGGGCTACTGTTACGGGGGAACTTAGCCACCATGCCCCACGTGACCGGCACGCGCGCCCAGGAAGACTACGGCAGCTCCTTGATCCAGCAATCCGACCCCGAGTCGGACATCTTCGGCTCCGCAGCCCGACCCCGAGTCGGCTGCTCCTTGATCCAGCAATCCGACCCCGAGTCGGCAGCCCCTTGATCCAGCAATCCGACCCCGAGTCGGACATCTTCGGCTCCGCAGCCCGACCCCGAGTCGGCTGCCCCTTGATCCAGCAATCCGACCCCGAGTCGGACATCTTCGTCTCCGCAGCCCGACCCCGAGTCGGACATCTCTCGACAACGACAGGCTATTCCCCAGAGGCACGCCGCAGCCTCCTGCTCCACTACTCCCTGCAACGGTTGTATCTGGCGCTGCTCCACGATCCCCTGTAACAGCCGTACAAAGCGGAGCTCCACTACGCCCTGTCATGGCCGTACCCAGCGCTGCCCCACGACGCCCTGTAACGGCCGTGTCAGTGGCATCTCCATCGTGCCCACGATGACGAACCCTCCTGAAAGACCCCCCAGCCTGGTATGTATGCGGCTGGGAGGAAGAGAGGGGGGGTAAGCAAGAACTTCCAGTGCATTCTCTTACTTGCTACTATTATCTCTCCTTCTCCTCCAATCTCCTCTGACTTGATCGTCGGAGGGCCCCCACTACCCCAGTGGTGGTGCGAGGCTTGCTTGCAAGTTTCCCGGTGGAAGGTGGAGCGCAATCAACACCAACCAAGGCAACGCAAACGGAACCCCGTTCACACCGCTGTGCCAATCGTTCTCGGTTTGGACCACCAGCAACATATATATATATATATATCTTTTTTTATCATGCCAATATCCATAAGCTCTACGTGATTTTTTTTTTATGTGTTATATAGCAGATAACTCACACAATTTTAATATGAATGCATCCAAAAAAGTCAAAAGTAACAAGTCACGAAGCACTCTAAACAGCTCTTTCTTACCGGTCTAGAGAACTTCCCTATAATGATTGGCCACAAAAGAAACATCCGGTCCATAGCTTTATTAGCCTTCCTATAGATATGCTTGACCCGGAAGGCAATGTCTCCGTCTATCATGCCTGGAGCAGGGGATGGCGGCCACCCACATCACTAGTGTATAATCCAATCGATCACAGTAGCCGAGTCACCTTCGAGCAGGATTGCGTTGGCTAGCAGTACATGCTAAGCATGATACAAACCAGCCCAAGTTGTCCTCAGTCTCCGTCCTAGAGACAGCAATGTCAAAAATTGAACACCCATCGACTGCCACCATCCTAGAGTCTGAACGTTTATCAGAAAACCTACTTCACCCCTTTTGCCACTATCCAAAACACATGACTCCTCTCAAAGTCAATATTATAGTGAACCATGGCACCTTGAGTCGGACCGGGACGGAAGCACCCATCACTTTTTTTTTCCCCAAAACCTAGGAGCAAGTTATCTCGAGAAATGGCCGGCATAAGGCAACTTTGGAGAGATCCAATTAGATGATTTAGGCCTTTCATTGACTAGTAAGAACTAAATCTATGCGAGTGAGGTATTGCTTCCATTTGATTTGATTGGTTCTTATATGTTAGCTGTTCTTAAGATTGTTCAATCCGTGTACATAGAGACTATGGAGAAAAAAGGAGCATTACTCTCATGGAATGGAACATCGGATATATATATATATATATATGTGATTGGGGTTGTCTATTTATGTTTTGATTTTCTTTTTTAGAAAAAAGATGTAAGACGTAAGGAATCCTTATCAAAGTTGGAACCAGGGTGAAATCCAGATTTCTGATATCCAACACCGAGCAATATATGTGGATGTAAGCTATCATATGTTCGATTAAATTAACAGATAAAGGCAAAGAAAGCCACTCATGATTTTCTACAAGGCGACGAGTGCTAATAAATCGTCTAGTACTCCAGTACATGTTTCTTTATCATGGAAAAGCATTCCTTCTTGAGCAACATGATGAGCAAAAATAAAATATGATTTAGATATTTCAAGAGTCCAAAATATGATTTAGACCACTTCTTGATCAATAATAACTAAATCTATACGAGTAAAGTATTGGAATTAGATTGATGTTTTTGTGGCAAAACTTCCATGATGAGTCATAAGGGGCTCCCAAGGATGCATGCATGATGGTGTCTTCCAATTTTGCTCACCAAAAAGTAGGTGTAGGCTTGAAAAATCAGTTATGAGACAAATAATTATAAATGATCTTTACTCATGCTTAATCATGATTGTTGGAATTTGGAGGTTCACAACCTTTTATTTATTTTTATTTTATTTGGTCCAATCCCTTGCAAAAATAAAGTCACGAGTATCGATTCTAATGTGTTCACAGAGTTTTACAAGAAAAAAAAATCTGAGATCTATTTAGAAGCAACACTAGATACAACACTTCTAATAGCTAGTCAAATATTTGGAGGGCGGACTGCCCTAAGAACATTCATATCATACTGAATGACCCAATAACAAATATCAAACAAGTATACGACATCTTTATATTCATCATTGTTGATCTATGAGATTGCTCAACTATCGTCCTCGCCCTCCAACCATAGAAAAATATCACTTCATGGTCTAAAACGCAAGAATAAGGTCGCCAAAAAGAAATACATAGCTATTTGCATCTAAAACATTGGCATGGATAATTGCACTGCATTTAAATAAAATGCATGTTATTCTTGGGATCATATTCATCTGCTTAGCAACTAAGAGTTTCGGGTTTGTATTTTGGATGCTTACTAGGCAATTATAATGTTGGTTAGTTTGTCTCTTTTTTCATTAAAAAAATTTATTAATAATATAATTCAAGTGCTTTATTCATCCTTTTTAATTTTATCAGAGATCAATCCTAAAAGTTCAGGAGCTAGAATATCACAAATACAAGTATGATAAAATACATAATTTTCTTTTTTTTATTATTTATTTTTTTGACAATATAGTTATTGTTTTGTTTTTATTTCTCTATAAACTAATGAAATACCACGTAAAGATTGATGATACATTTGTACAAAAATTCTGCTAGGCTTGCTTTTATTTTCACTAAGGAATAAATATCTGCCACCAAATTTTTAAAAATTTACAAATATTTTATTAAAGGAAAAATATTTTTTTATTAACTCAGGCTTGAATTTTTGAAAAAAAAAAGATGGAAAACAAAGGCAGTATAGGAACGGACTGAAAATCATTCACTTTACTTTTACAAAATCTGTGATAAATAATGTTGGATTAATTAGACAGTACTGATTCCTTTACCATGTCCTTGGCCAGACCTCTCCTGATCTTTCCCCGGGATAGAAAATCAAATTGGTGGTTTCCAAATAATGGTTGGCTGATAGTGGAGGATCAAATGATCTGTCCATCCTTAGAATATGACCAAACTAAGGGCACAAATGAGTTAACTATTATCAAGTTTGAGTAGTTTGAACAGTTTTTTGAGTCGAGTTCCAGTAACTCGAATAATTTTTTAAATCGAGCTCCAATAATAAAATACTCGGTGTAAAAAATTCACAAACCTAATCATATATATATATATATATATAATTATATATATATAATTATTAATTTAATATTCTAAAATATAATATTTATATATTTTTAATTATGATCAGAGTTTAAATTCGAGCTTCAGTATAGCACCGTTAATATTGAGTCGAGTAAGATTGATTTTGATTTTTTTTTTTTTGTGATTAGGAAATTAAAGTTTGATCGATTTTGAATTGATTTTTGAGCTCGACTATTTTGAGCCGAAACGAGTTCAAGTTTGACTCGGCCGAATCGATTGCACCCCTTCTTCCTCAAACGTCTCGAAGGTACCGTGGATTGGAATCGTGAACATTCAGAAACCGTTTTCGGGCCGAAAAATAAAATAAAACCCCTTCCTGAGTCCCAACCGACCGGTGGATCTCCGATTTCTCTCTCTCTCTCTCTCTGTTCTCTATCATTTTCCGAGTGAGCCATCGGCCATGGCGGTCGTCTCCCCCATGGCACCGGGGTCCCTCCCGGATCCGGAGAAGGACCCCTCCGATTCCGATCCGGCGGCCGAACCCCCGTCCTCCTCGGTGGACTTCGGGAGCCCCGAGACCTTTGCCCAGATACGCTCTCTCACCGACGTGGGCGCCATGACCCGCCTCCTCCACGAGTGCATCGCCTATCAGCGCAGCCTCGACGTCCGCCTCGAGTCCCTCCTTGCCCAGCGCCCCGATCTCGACCGCCACCTCCTCTCCCTCCACCGCTCCTCCCACCTTCTCGACCTAGCCCGCTCCGAAGCCGGTCTCCTCTTCTCTTCCGTCCGGTCCACCGCCGACCTCGCCGACCAGGTCAGCCGAAAGGTCCGCGAGCTAGACCTCGCCCAGTCCCGCGTCCACTCCACTCTCTCTCGCATCGACGCCATCGTCGAGCGCTCCCACTGCCTCGATGGCGCCCGCCGCGCCCTCGACTCCGAGGACTTCGAGTCCGCCGCCCGATTCGTCCAGACCTTCCTCCAGATCGACGCCCGCTTCCGCGACTCCGCCTCCGACCACCGCGATCAACTCCTCGAATGCAAGCGCCAACTCGAGTCCATCGTCCGCCGCCGCCTCGCCGCCGCCGTCGACCAGCGGGACCACCCCTCCATCCTCCGCTTCGTTGGCATCTTTCCTCCTCTCGGCCTCCAAGAAGAGGGCCTCCAGATCTACGTCTCCTATCTCAAGAAGGTCATCGCCCTCCGATCCCGCCTCGAGTTCGAGCACCTCACCGAGCTCGCCGACCAGCAGAGTGGTCGCGCCTCCCCTAATCCAGGTCAGGACCAGGTCAACTTCGTCGGCTGCCTCACCAATCTCTTCAAGGACATCGTCCTCGCCGTCGAGGAGAATGACGAGGTCCTCCGGAGCCTCTGCGGCGAGGACGGGATCGTCTACGGCATCTGCGAGCTCCAGGAGGAGTGTGACTCCCGGGGAACCCAGATCTTGAAGAAGTACATGGATTTCAGGAAGCTTGCTCGCCTTGCCTCCGAGATCAACTCCTACAGCAAGAACCTGCTCTCTGTCGGAGCCCCCGAAGGCCCTGATCCGAGGGAGGTGGAGATGTACCTGGAGGAGATTCTGGCACTGACCCAGCTCGGGGAGGATTACACTGAATTCATGATATCCAAGATCAGGGGACTCGGTTCCATCGACCCTGAGCTTGGGCCAAGGGCCACCAAGGCCTTCAGGAGCGGGAGCTTCAACAGGGTGGTGCAGGATCTTACCGGTTTCTATGTGATCCTGGAGGAGTTCTTCATGGTCGAGAATGTCAGGAAGGCTATCAAGATCGACGAGCCCGTGCCTGATAGCCTCACGACCTCAATGGTGGACGATGTGTTCTATGTGCTGCAGAGCTGCTGCAGGAGGGCGATCTCGACCTCCAGTATCAATTCAGTGTTTGCGGTGCTGAGCGGGGCGATGAACCTGCTGAGCAATGAGTACCAGGAAGCACTCCAGGAGAAGATGAGGGAGCCTAACCTGGGTGCGAAGTTGTTCTTGGGGGGTGTTGGAGTGCAGAAGACCGGGACAGAGATTGCCACTGCTTTGAATAATATGGATGTGAGTGCAGAGTATGTTCTGAAGCTCCGGCATGAAATCGAGGAGCAGTGTGCAGAGGTAAGTCTGGCATCCTTTTATTGACTGCCTTATTCTTTCTCAATTTTAGTATTTAATTATGGGTTGAACACTTACATAGAATTGGAGAAGATATATGTAAGAACATGGTTAGAATAGACTTACAAAATTGGTTGGCATCACTTGCTTCAGTGATGGCTTCTTAGCCATGTTGTAGAGAACTAGGCAAACTATGCATTTTTAGCTCTATATTGTTATATGTATGCAGGAGTATTAAGTTACACTGCATAAGATGATGCAACCGAACAAAGGTCAGCTCAGTTCATGTTCAGCTTCTTTCCTCCCCTATATCTGATACGATGAGCATGTGAAGATTCATTGTTCCACAGGCATGTCACATGTGCACTAATGCAGTGGAGCGGCACACAATCACCAAGTCTGTTCATCATAAGCAATAGGAATAGGCATTTAACAAAGACGATGACCTAGCTAAAGAGTTCTTAATTCAAGAGCGGGCCTTACTTGTTGAAAGAAACAAAGTCAAAGAACAACCCTGAAAGGAGACAAATCAAATTTTCTTAACAAAGGAAACTTTTAATCATCATACATGGACCTGAAAGCACAATGACTAAACTCTTTTCTTTGTCCATAGGCAATGCAAATTGTAACATCACAGTTAAGCTTGCTGTGATCATTCTCACCATGCAAGACTTTGTCCTGTCAGCATGAAGCCATTTGTAGAGCTGAACTCAATTGAGAGGCACCATGAAAGGATTCAGCTAATTTCACAAGTAGCTACCGATTGGCATCACCTATCTAAGAATTACTGTTGAACTACTAGCCAAGGAAACTTTACTTTATAAAAACAGTGTAATTGAAAAGGAAAATAGTGCTCCTTGGTTAGTGTAGAGAGCGCACTGAAGGACATAAAGCAGTTCTTAACTGCACTATATCTGAAATCTTTGCCTTTGATTTTTACTAATTCCTGAAATATTGTTGCTTGATTTCAATGTATTTTCTCTTTTATTTATTTATTTTCTTTCTTCTTGTCCTTCAGTATTTCATATCAATTGCATGGGAAGCTAGGAAAATTGTACCTGGTTTGTCAGTGAAATTTTTTTCCATGATAAGTTTTTTCTTTCTTTCTTTCTTTGTTTAGAAAAACCTTGGATGTTTGCCAAAATGAGGAAGAATTACGAATGCTTCTTACATATGCTTGCAAGGGTGTGGATGTTAATATCACAGAGATTTAACAGACAAAGTAACGAAGTATCATGGCCATAACCAACAAGTCTTGTTCTATGCATTGATGAATAGAATATGAATCATCAGGGGATTCCTGTATCTTAATAAAATGGCATGTGGAGTTAAGTGGTTTTATTTGAGTGTAGCTAATCAAACTATAATGTTTGTAATTCTTAAGATAAAGAAGAAACATGGCATTAAAATGATGAACTTGGTACCTAGTACCCTTTTGTAGACTTTTACATACTTGTGCTGACATTGTTGCCTATGTATTAGAGAAAAGCTTAAACGTGTTTTTCTCAGAAAAAATTTGCTGAGGTCCCAATGCTAGTCATGACAAACTTGTGAAGTGGAAAATTTGTAATTTGATGGCAAATGTAAGACCTTAAAGAATACGCTGCCAATATTGATTCGGAAAGCAGGATTGTTTAGATAAGTACAAAGCATTTTTTGTCAATGTTTGCTGATAGATTCTCAAAATGTAGTTCAAGAAATTATAGGAAGGTGGTATACTTTCTCAGCCATCACTATTTTAGTGATTCATGAAACATTTCAGGGATTAATGAGGAGGGAGTTGAAGTAGGTAAAAATAGGTGAGATGACTCATTGATGCCATCAAGTTTTCAAGAAATACCTCAGGCTTTAGTATTGTCGTGTAAGAATACAGTGGAGAGGTTTATGCAGGATTGGCATAAAGTAAAAGTACTTTCCACTTTGATGAAACATACCGTTGGAGTTTAACCAATTATAACCTTTCTCCTTGGGACAATTATAGAACAGAATCATTCCTTTTCTTTATGTTGAAGAATGGTAACAGAAGTTGAAGTTGGGGGACATCAGATATTTTATGATAAGAAAATGGTGGTAACCTCAAGAGGATTGATAAGTGGAAAGTATATGAATGAAGTGTCTGTAATAAGTTCAGATAACATATTCACTATATGAATGAAGTGTCACCTAATGAGGATTGATAAGTGTCTGTAAGGTATGAGGGTGAGGTCTGACATTGATATCATAAACAAATTGATCACTTCCTATGTTAAGGTCTTGAGCATGTTTTACAAGATGGCAGTGTGGACATGGAGATCCCAGGGTCCAACTTTTATATAGAATTTTCAAATGTTATGAGAGTTGAGGACTGTATGACATGAAATAGCTAATATGAGTTGGGAATATTTATATCTTTATTTGTTCAAGGTATTGTTAATTTATCTTTGAAATAATTGAAGACTGTATCCTTCCATCAGGGAAAAAAAGACTGTATTCTGGACTAATGCAAGAGCTCTTCTGTCAATGTGTCTCAGTGCCAACTGATGGTAGCAATATGGGTATTCTTAGTTCAATTATTCTATATATCTCGTTTCTGGTTCGATTAATTTATGCAGTCTGAATTTCCCAAACAAAAGGATGGATTTCTGTTCTTTCACGTCATTGCAGATATGAAGAATTATTTAATATCATTATCTAAGGGATCCTTACAACTTAAAAGGGAATATTTGGATGCTCATCGATCTATCCATATAATGACTTCTGATGGGATATAAATATAAATGAAACTTTAGGTTTAGCTGAGGGGGATGTAGGATGGTTGAAAGAGGCTGGTGATCTTGTACTTTTGCCTCTCAAATGGATTGTAGCAACCTATACATGGATGTTGTTGAAGACTGTATTAATAACCGTATGACTTACTTCAAAGTTAATAATCACGTCAGTATCCCTCCAACGTGCCATTGCGGGTGTATCTTCTCCCCACATTCTGTTTGTATCATGGCTGGGCATTCAGACACTTCGCAATAGCATAGCTAGCATACAAAGAACTAGAGTCAATAGTCACTTCCATAGGGAAATGATGGATGGAGCAGAATTGTGAGCATAAATTTGTATTGCAGTCTCCTTATTGGTATTAATCTTGCAATTAAGCCATAGATTGCGTCTGCATGGATGTGCATTCCTACAAATGTAAACTTTGGACTGCATAAGAACTCCTTGTGGATTTCTGTGATTTTTATTACTATCTTGCTTTTAATTCAGTTGCTAAAAAGAACTCTCTCTGCATGTATGGGTGCGTGTGTGCGCGTGTGTGCATGCATGTATGGGTTCATGTTTGGGTGCATGAGTGCATACTTTGATTTTGCTCATCTTGATAGGAAAATGAATTTGCCGTCGACAACCATTTCTTGCCTCGAACTTCAGAGGATTGAACTCATGTTGCTTTTACATAACATTTTTCTGTGTGTTTCAGTAGATTAATGATCCTTATCTATTATTGGGAAACAAGTCCTGCCTGATGCTTCTATCCTTTTACAAGAATAGGCCAAAAGTATAATTGATCGAGCAATTTGCCCGGTCTGCTCTATCTTTTCAGAATTTAATTCAAATCTTATGTGCTCGTATTCTTCATACCAAGTTTGTTTTTGCAAGCCTGTTGATTGCTATAATCTTGGCGTTACTCATTTATTCTAATCATTTTGCATCAGGTGTTCCCAGCACCTGTTGATCGAGAAAAGGTGAAATCCTGTCTATCAGAGCTAGGTGAGATAAGCAGTGTCTTTAAGCAAGTCTTGAATGCTGGATTGGAGCAACTGGTGGCAACTGTATCGCCCCGCATCCGTCCCGTGCTGGACGGCGTGGCAACCATCAGCTATGAGCTTAATGATGCTGAGTACGAGGAAAATGAGGTGAACGACCCATGGGTGCAAAAGCTTCTTCATGCAGTCGAGACCAACATGGTGTGGCTGCAACCAGTGATGACGTCCAACAACTATGACTCGTTTGTCCACCTGATGATTGATTTCATTGTGAAGAGGCTCGAAGTCATCATGATGCAGAAAAGATTTAGCCAGCTGGGTGGCCTCCAACTTGATAGGGAGGTGAGGGCGTTGGTTAATCATTTCTCGGAGATGTCGCAGAGACCTGTTCGAGACAAATTTGCCCGGCTCTCCCAGATGTCGACCGTTCTAAACTTCGAAAGGGTGTCTGAAATTTTGGACTTCTGGGGGGAGAATGCAGGACATATGACATGGTTGCTCACTCCTGCGGAGGTGAGAAGGGTGTTGGGCCTTAGAATTGACTTCAAACCTGAATCAATCGCTGCTCTCAGGTTGTAAATTCATAGTTTCATTTTTGCTGCATTTTCTTTTGATGTTTTCGTTTTGATTTTATGTTCGTTTACTTTACTCATTGGAAAAGATGTAATGATACACCAGGAACTCAGAATGTTCTTTCAATCTCTATTTAATTGATGCCAAAGATCTATTTCCAGCTCCTCATGTTTGATTTGTTTAACAATGCAACAATAAGAAAAAGATGTTAATCAGAGATTACAACTGGCGTCCGTTACGGTAGGGTTCTTGTTCGAGTAAAATCTTGTTTTAGAGACACTCAGGAGCTTGTTGATCGACATCCCCTTCCCCCTAGTCTTCTTCTTCACTTCATAGCGATGCTTGATCCGATCATCCAGCTTGTAGCCAAGAAAGGCAGGAAACATCAGTAGCTCTCCTACCTCTCTTCCCATCCCCTCGATGAGGAACTCTATCTTCTTCTCCAGCGACTCGTGGTTGTACTGCAACACCTGGGGATGCTTCTTGCTCATGGTCAGAACGTCCTCGCAAGAGAAGCCATAGCTGAAGAAGAGGTCGATCACCATCTGCAAGTTCTCGCTGCTTGTTCTTGTCACCGCACCCACCGCCAAAGCCAGCTCTCTAGTTCGGTGCCTGTAGCCGATCTTCACAAGGAATGCCAGCTTCTTTGAGAGGTTGTCTTGGAAGGAGAGGCTGATGAAGAGAGGGGCCTTGATCAGAAACTTGAAGATGGCCTCGGCGTTCATCTCGCATTGCTCGAGGAATTCAATTCTGGGCTTCAGCTTCCTCTCCTTGCTTACGCTGAAGATATGCGGGTGCACGAGAGCAATCCTGAAGACCTCTTCGTCGGTGAGGCCGATGGATCTCCAAAACTCCAAGTGGGATTGGAAGTGATCTACGGTGTAGGATAAGATGACAGGCCATTTGTTGATCAAGAAACCAGTGGCCTCCCTGTTGCCCCCTCCGAGATCCGCAAGGTATTCGACCCTCGGGATCAGCTGGCTCTCGAGATCCAGATTGAGAAGCAGCGGGCGCCGGGTGATCAACTCCGGCCAGCCGTAGCCTTTGAGGAAAGCAATCATCGCCTCCAGCCCTTCGATGGGTCTCTCGTAGAAGACCTTCATGATGTTCGCATTGTTGAGGACATGCGCCAGCTTGTCGCCGGGGATTCCATGATCAACAAGCAGCCTGACCTTCGCGCTCAAGTCCGGAAGGAATTGGGAATGGACGGAGACCAGCAGGCGCTCGAGCTTCGAGGGTTCGAGTCCTTTGAGCTCCTCACGGACGAAATCGAGGAAATGTCCAACCTCCGGCGAGGTAAGGGTCTCGGGGCGCCGGTTCACAGTCCGGTGGAGGGCGAGGCCGGTGATTCCAACGCATTGGAGGGAAAATAGGCGACGGTGGAGGGATTCTGGAGAGGCCGAATCCAGCTCTGGATGCTTCTGGAGGAGAGATGCGGCCTCCCTTTCGTCAAGACCGACTTCTCGCAAGAAAGGTACTGCCGACAAGGCAAGGGTTCTAAGCGTTAGAGAGAGCGGGCGAGAGAGAGAGAGATGAGATTAGCCTACCGGAGGTGGCGCTGGAGATCAACGGAGAGGTATGTGGGGTGCAGCGGCGAGTGATGCCAGGATTCCGCCGGAGCGGGAGGAGGTGCGCGGGTTCCAGCCTCGTGAAGTAGCCGCGGAGGGAGAGAGAGGCCGAAGGGATCAAGAACGGGTTGTTTACAGTAGAATGGAGAGGAGACGACGACCGGGGTGGTGAGATTAGGGTTGGGTTGGAGGGGAAGGGAGCGCGCGCTGGGGCCGGTGCCATCGCACACGGTCTGGCCGCTCTCCTGCCCGGAGGTCGACTGGGAGGGGCTACCGGCGAAGTGTCGCTCCGACCACTGCGAGGGCTTCGAGAGTTCGCGGATCGGGGTTGGAATATTCGTGGTCTGGCTCATATCGGCCTTTTGGGCTAAATTAGGAGCGATCCGTGATTTCGATGGACGCCTCAGCCTTGGGTCCTGACTCGACTATTCCATAAATATAATATATATATATTATATAAAATTTATTCAATATTATATATTATATTTGAAAATATAAATACATACAAGAATGCCTGTGCGCGCATATATATATATATATATATATATATATATATATATATATATATATATATATATATATATATATATATATATATATATATATATATATATTATAAAATTTATTAAATATTATATAATATATTTGAAAACATAAATACATGCACACATATTTGTGATTTTTAATCATAGAAATTAAATAAGTATGGTTAAATTGTATCCGGTTTTGTTCCATCAAATTTCTATTTATATCATTGGTCATAGTCTTTTTACAATTTATTTATTATGATTTAGTATCCATTCTAAGCTCGATTATTGTAGGATTTGTTCATAATTTCATTCTTCAAATCTTCTGATAGTATAGATGTTTAGATAATAAAAATATTATTTAAATAGATATTCTTTTCTTTAGATATAAATTTCTGTGTTTTATTTAATTGTTAATATTTTCATATTTCATATTGAGGAAAGGGTCTAAAAGTGTATTTCTATCCAAAATTCAATTCAATACTCGATCTTTTTTGATCCAACATTGCGTGTCCATATAACATTTTAATTAAAAATGAGTTTTGAATATAAATTTAATAAGATATATTTTAGATTTAGATATGGATATGATTAAATTTGATTTGAATGGAACTAGATGAGCTCGAGGCAATCCACCAGCTTGGATTGGCAGGGAAGATTTCCGCTACGGGACTTTTGTATTCCAATTACATGGGAATAGCTCTATTAATTGGATAGCTTGCCGGGTTGGACATTCTTGCTCTAATCAATGATGAATCTTTTCAGTTGAAAATTCATCCTATTATTTGCAATTTTAAATTAAACATGTAATGCCTCTTTATACAATCTATTCATCATAAAGGAAGGTCACAGAAGAGGACTGGGGATGGGGGTGCTTAGTCGAGGACCAACCGCTGCTCCACAATATTCGCAGAGTACTGGAGGAGGCTGACTCCTACTAGGCCACGTACGTATATCGGAAGATGAACAGTGCTGCAGACTGGGTTGCTTTCTTCGCGGCTCATCACTCGGAAGATTTTTTTTTGGCTAGACCATAGGGTTGTACCTGTGTCTTTGTGCAGTATTTTATTTTTTTGATTTTGTTGGTTGTTTTCACACTCGTCAAGTGTGAGCCGTCAATGTACCAAAAAAAAAAAAAAGAACAAGAAGGAAGGTCAAAATAAAAGATAAGCTTACATGGGCTTCAAAATTCTAGAAGATATTATGCAATTTTTTGGTACAAAGAAACCATTATAGGGTTTATTAGTTATTATTGTGGCAAGCCTATGATATTACCTATGGTTCTCGCTCACTAGATTATAAAGAAAATTACACATTGTCTTTTTTATGAAATATTTACTTGAAAACCATATTTGGCAGGCAATTTGGACTTAGAAACATCAATAAATTCATTTAGGAAAAAATTTTCAGCTAGCTTCTACAGCTCCAAATCAACAAAACATCAACTAGTGGATGTGGTAGATGGACCGGCGGTGGATTATTTTCCGTAGAAAGTGGCTTTAATTAAAGAAGGTAGCTATTTTTGGAAACTTTGATTCTACGAGAAATTGAAATAATGATTCACCCCAATGTGTATGCATTAGAAAGGTAAATCCTTATGCATCGAATATTGCCACTAGCCCACATAATTAAGATAACGTTTGGTGATCTAAATGAGATTGCGGAGGTAATTTTAGGTCACTCGTAATTCTTATTCCGAAATAATCTAATTCTCGGTGACCTGAAGTTGCCATATTTAGTATACTATATTTTAATAATTAAAAAAATTTAAATAATATATTTTTAATAAATTAGTTCAATACATATTTGGATGAGGAAGAATACGTCTTAACGGATGGACAGAGAGAGGCCTGGGGAGGAGCAAGGAAAAGAAGATATGGGGTCTCGATTCTTCGCATGGATATCGTGGTTTTTTTAGTTAGAGATAGATCTTCCGGGGTAAGAGAAATTCGAAAAATCCGGCCCATAAGATTTTCTTTGGTGCGTGCACCGTCAGAAGATATTTGTTCTTCTGACAGCCAACCCGTCTACGTTAAGAGAACGGACGCCGCCCACGCATTAACAAGATATAGCTTCCACGCACCTTCCTGTTTCTTAAGACAATCAGGACGCCCTTTCGAAAAGAAGGCGCTTGGTCGGGCCCCACGCGTACCGTTTGCCTGGACGCGGTTACCTAAATTCCTCCAGCTTCTTGGTAAGGAAGGCATTCTAGGACTCGTTCTCCGTTCAGAATCCCCTTCTGATCCTATAAAAGCACCCCTCCCCCCTCCTCCTTGGTCAAGCACAAGTCATTCTCTTTCAATTTTATTCGTTTGTTATGGAGAAGCTGCTGGCCATGTCAATTCTGAGCTCAGGGCCGGATTTCTTTGGCGATGGGAAGGCTAGCGGATGGTTCACTCGCGGTTGGATCGGGAAGAAGAAGAATAACAAAGAAGAGGAGAACAGAGGCGGGAGCGTCAAATCCGGCACGTCGGAGCAGCGGCAGCAGCAGCAGGGGAAGTCCAGGCCTCGGTTCGCGTTGGAGTTGGATGGGCTTCACTGCTTTGAGACTATTCTTCCTCATTGATTATCCTATCTACTGATTCGTTCGTGTGCCCCTCTTTTTTGGAGATTGTTCTATTCGTTGATTAAGCTGTTGGAGGATGTATGGCAGAGTAATACGAGCAAGCTGTAGGATGACAAACATATCTCTTTAGATTTCTTTTTTCTTCATTGTTGGACTGAATTTAGGATCGAATATATATATATATATAATTTCATTCGATCATATATTTGGTTATGTTTCACTCGAACAAAACATATATATCATATCTGACCATGATCAGTTCTGAGGCAATTAATTTGCAAGAAGTTCGGAAATAAGTGGTTTGGCAGACCCAAAATTATTCGAATTATATAGAAAGTTCTTTCTTGCGAGAAGGGAAAGGGATCCCTTGAAAAAGAGAAAGCACTGAAGAATAATTAAAGAGAAATCACAAAATAAAGAGAACAAAAAGGAAAAGAAAATAACAGGGCACCCAGATCCTTCTTTCTCCATAACAGTTGGAAGGAAGGAAGCCGGTCTCCGCCACGACCAGCTCCGTCTGAACTTATGTTGATGTTCAACAAGATACTCTGTTTCGCGATGGAGAAGCTGCCGGCCATGTCAACAGGAAATTAGAGCAGCAACAGGACTAGACCTGAGTTTTTCGTCTTGCTATATACATCAAGTTTTTGTACTGGTTTTAAAGCCGAAAGCCATTATGAATACATCTGTCGCCTTTTAAGATGAAAATACTAGAACTGAAAAATCTTTAATTTCACCATTCGTATAGCTTTTCCATTACAATTATTACTACAAATGAAGAGAATTGGTTTCCCAAATCTTTGTTGATCAACTTTACAAAGACTAGACGAGAGTAACAGCCTAACAGGAACCATAATTTATAAAAAAAAAAATCTCGAACACCGCTAATACTTCAGCTAAGAGGATAGGAAGGCTTCAGCAAGTTTAGTAGGAGATGAAGGTCTCGAAGCAGTTGAGCCCATCAAACTCAGGTGCAAAGCCTGGTCTCCCAGTACTCCTCTTCTTCTGAGGATTCTTTCCGGCCTTGGCCGGTCTCTGCTCCCCTTCCCCGTAGTTACCGACCCTCTCAACTTTGCCCTTCTCCTCGCTTGCCTTCTCTTTCTGCATCATCGTAGTCCAGCTTCCAGAGATGTGGACAGGAGTTGAACTGAGAATAGACATCGCCAGTAGCTTCTCCATGGCGAAGAGAAGGTCTGGAGTGCTGGTGGGGAGGGAGGTTGGTGGGTTTTGATGGAAGGAGTCCTTCAACCGGAGAAAGTTGATGATATGGTCATCGGGCGACCCGAATGCTTTTATAGGGAGAGAGGATTGGCTCCATTTATTTCCAGGAAATGGAGATGAATGAACACGTGTTTCAAGGCTCGGATGGAGAGCGTCCGTTCCAGCGCCGGAACGTGCGTCGTTTTGTAGGGTAGGGGTCAAATTTGGCCTTCAGACGGCGCGTTGATTGGATTTTGACCCGAAACTTCTCCATACGGCGGCGGCGGATGGAAGGGGTCAAATAGACACGACGACTATTCGGTGAATCTGCGCTGGGTTCTAAAGGCTGGTCAAATTAACCTATGGTTTATTTGTCGTGGCGTCTCGGTGCTTATCCGCAGAGGTGCCCACGATGATCTATCTTGCCCTTTCTTTAAGATTGGCCTGCCCCCGAGCTCAGCGGAACGGCATCCTTCTTTTAGTTGGAAGTTAAAAAAACAAAAAAAAAATCATAAAGCCAATGTTTTTTAGACTTTCCTGTTTATTAATGTCTTTTTTTATATTTGAATATTTTTAATTTCAGCTAATCAGATGTTGGTATATTTTTAAAAATATAATGACATGATCGTTATATTTTATAAGCTGTAAATCAAACGAGAATCCTGGATGTTAAAGTAAAACTGCCATGAGAGGTTGGTGGCTGGTGCTCTATGCATAAAAGTAAGAGCACATGATTCACTAGTTGACTGTTTTAAGACGCCTTAGCCATCCATGATGACCAAAGTAAACTACATCTCTGTTGGGGATTGCCGTTGGCATTAAAGTTTTTGGAGCTTTAAATCTGTAGAGCTTCTAACAAAATCATCACTTATAATCTTAGAATGGCACTCAAAATTTAAAACAAAGGCCAAAATAAAAATTAAAAAATATTGAAAAAATATTTCATTTAAAAAATAAGAAATATAGGAAATTTTATAATTTTTTCTCTTCTCACGTCACGCCGCACCAAAAATAGTGAAATATTTGATTTCTATTTAAATTTAAAAATTAATATTCACTAAAAAATAAAATTTGATAACAATAATTATTAAAAAAATAAACCGGAAACGCTTAGTCCTCGTGATACAAACCAAAAGAAACTCAACAAGAATCTCTAGTGGACCGAAATTTTGTTGCTTCGTCCATAACCATTACCTTCCACTTGCGCCGAACGCTTTCCGCCCGTGCCTTCCGTGCTCTCCGAGGCCTAAACGGAGTAGGCACAAAAATCCAGGAACGACGAAGCTACTTGCGTGAAAGGAAACGGATCCGGTCCCACGGCGATTCCCAGAGTCTCTAGGACTAGGATTGCAACAGTCGTATGCTTAACCTATAAAAAGGAAGCTCCTCTCTCTCTCTCTCTCCCACTGCCGCCTTTGCCTGAGAGTTTACTTCTCTCTGTCCAAAGCTTCAAATCACTCCGTTCAGCCATGGAGAAGCCTCTGGCGTCGTCTTCTCTTTATCCGAGTCCCAACTTCTCCTCTGACGATGATAAGCAGCCCCAACGATGGCCTTTTAGTCGCTGGATTGGGATGAAGAAGGGAAGAGATGAGAATCAGATAGGGAATGCCGAACCAAAATCTTCCGGAGGGTCGATAAAGAAGTTGCAGCAGAAGCAGCAGCAGAACAGGCCGAAGCCGCTATGGTTTGCTCCAGAGTTCGATGGGCTTCACTGTTTTGAGATCATGGTCTCCCACTGAGAATCCTCTTTTTCATTATTTCGTAGCGTCTTTTTAGCTTTTTTCTTTTTTTCCTTCTACTTTTTTTCTTACCTCTAGGGAGATCTTCCATTGATTGATTCTGTTATCAGTGAAACAATATGGTAATATCAAGAGTATTGATTCTGTAAGGTATTAAGTTTAATTATAGCACGATTCTTAATTTCTTTGCTGTCTTCTCGTTTTCAACCTGGAAATCTAGAACAGAATTTCTCTCAAGAAAAATAAAGAGATTTTTTTATTTATTTATTAGAGAGAACACATGTCAGTTGCTCGAATATTGTATGACTAAACATAATTATATGAGCAAATCTAGCAATATTGTATGACTACAGAGTTTTTGAAATATGTAATATTTTTTAGAATTTATTTAGATAATCTAACGAAATTGGGTTGGATTTTTCATTGTATTCTTCATTGGATTCATGGATTGACCAGCCTATTTAGGTTGATAACCTATATCAACACATTACACCTTAAAAGAGGAAAAAAAATCCTTCCACAACAATTGGATTGATATGGCCATATTCCAATGGGTCGTCCAATTCATAAATCCATCAAAAAATCCAGTCCAATCATACCGATTAGTCCTCGATATCTTTCTATATCTTTATTTTAGTATTTTTTGTTCTTTAATTTAATGCTGCATAAATTATTTGTTCTTTAATTTATATTTAGTAGGTTAAAATATCTATAGCAGCAGCCAATTAAAAACCACACTCAGTTTTAGTTTGACTATTGGCCTTACGAACGCAGCATATCTTTCAGCGGATCTTTATCCGACTGCCAACAAACTCTCCAACACTAATGCTATTAGGAATTTGCAAAACCTAACGGGGGCATCTCACAGTCTTCCTCGTTGGATAATTTGCAAGTGTGAGTGAGGTTTTTTTTAGAGGAGCTAGTTCTCGAGACAAATTTGAGAGTACATTCTGACGTCCAAGTTTGGGCCTAGTTGTAATAGGACAGTGCTATCACCTAACATATAGACGAATTAGTGGGTATGGGCTAATCCACCCACGACCACGAGTGGGGACTGCGAAAGGCCGAGTCCGGCCCACCCACGACCAGGGACCGGTTGACATAGCCAGTTCTAGTTGGTCAAGTATGAGCTAGTATATTATGGATCATTTCAATTCAAAAAGGCTACCTAATTTGATACTGTCCACTTTTATAATACTGTCCACTTATATGCCGGATGTGTTGGAGGCCATATAATCCTGTCGCCGCCCAAAACCTGATTTAATAGAGTTGGATGGATCTGGTGCCTGAAGATTCTAAGGCCGAGCAATGCGAGATCCGACCTATAAATAAAGCAAAACAGTTATAGGTTATCGGAATGTGAGCAATGAGCTAAAAGCGAGACGAAGTTTCCTTAACTAGAATCCTATGGCTATATTTATATAGAGAAGAGGGTGAGAATCTATCCGATCATATGATCTTCGGACGAGCTGTTATGCTTTTTTTCTTAACATCGCTTAGGACGGTTACATCGTTTTTTTATCTAGTATGTTGACATCGCGCCGAGCTATAATCGTTGGTATTATTTGCCTAAGGTTCGCTTTACGGTAGATTCGGCATGCCATGTGGCACCCATCCAATGGTCGGCCAAGCTGGCAGGCAGGATTTTAGTGGGGCGTCGAAATCAGGCAGATAAGATGATGAGGAATGTGGTTGCATTATTGGATCGGGAAGAAGAAGGGTAACAAAGAAGAGGAAAGCAGAGGCGGGAGCGTCAAATCCAGCACGTCGAAGCAGCAGCAGCAGCAGCAGCAGCAGCAGGGGAAGTCCAGGCCTCGGTTCGCATTGGAGTTGGATGGGCTTCACTGCTTTGAGACTATTCTTCCTCAATGATTATCCTATCTACTGATTCGTTCGTGTGCCCCTCTTTTTTTTGGAGATTGTTCTATGGGTTGATCAAGCTGTTGGAGGATGTATAGCAGAGTAATACGAGCAAGCTGTAGGATAACAAACATATCTCTTTAGCGTTCCATTCCACTACCCTTGTTTCTTTTTTCTTCATTGTTGGACTGGATTTAGTACCGAATATATATATATATATATATAATTTCAATCGATCATATATTTGGTTATGTTTCACTCGAACAAAGCATATATATCATATTTGACCATGATCGGTTTTGAGGCAATTAATTTGCAAGAAGTTCGGAAATAAGTGGTTCGGCAGACCCAAAATTATTCGAATTATATAGAAAGTTAATGGGGCTAGATTTTTACTTTTGCCTTCCACACCCTCCACCGCCATGATGAAGAGTTGTAAAACAATATTATATGTATAGTATAACAATATATATTATGATATGATATGATATAAAATGAAATCATTAGGTTTGTTGGTGGACATTTTGGTCATTAGAAAGTTTTACTATAATGAAAATTAATTTACAACATTGGCAAGAACATTTTTGGGGAGAAGCTCCAAAATAGGATTTTTCCAATTAGACCTTTTCAGCTCTTTAGCAAAACAAAATAGTTTTCTGATTTTTTACCAAACATCACCACACTATCCAAAAGTGCTTTCTGGTTCTCGAAAAGCTTTGTCAAATGGGAACTTTAGTCATGCAAGACTAGGCTATGTTCTACTCTCTTACATAGCCATAGCTATAGTTTTGAGCATATGAACAAGTTGTTCAATAGAGTTCCATAATAAATTCCCTTCTAGTCATGCTACGGAGCATCCAAAATTAATGCTTTTTTTAATTAATGGAAGAGTTTGGGAAGTCCTGACCCATGAAATCGGGGTAAAGATTGATTAATATACAAAAGTTGTGGCTAAGGGTGGCAATTTATGGCTCGACTCGTCAATCCGGTGGAGACCTACTTTAAGTAGGTTTGTATTTGACATAAATGGATTTAGGACGTAAATAGATCAATATGTCTAAACATGTCTATTAAATGAGTTGGTTCAGCGTTTAAACCTTTGACACTCGTTTAATAATTGGGTCGGATTATGACCCGATTTAACTTGTTAAAAACTCTGTCTATCCCATTTAACCCGTTTGATAAATGGGTTATGGGGGTCGGATCGGATTCTCTGTTTAATAAACAGATCGGATTCAGATTTGAAATTTTGACCTATTACTTATTTAATAAACATGTCGGATTTTGGTTAATGCAATTTAGACCCAACCTGCATCTAATCCGCTCCAACCTGATTGCCACCCCTAATTGGTGCCACGAAGAGTCTACTAAAGGGCTAAGGCACAAGGCAGTTGAAGGAGATATTGCAAGAACTAGAGACAACCGCTCCGAAAAGCATGAGGATATGTTGTGTCACAGTTGTGGCGGATTCAGCAACAAGATGCGCCGATTACGCTCTTTTCAGAGGCACCTGAGACATAGGAGCTGCTAAGAGCGCCTTGCAAGCTTATGATCTCCAAGTACTCCAAAGTAAACTTGGACTAGTAAGTAATGAAGGATGCGAGGGATTCGGAGTCAGTAGATTCCTAGCCAACAAAGAGTAGAGGCATCATAATGGTAAGTGGTCAACGGTTTCCTCATAGGTACCATATGAAGGACAATGGTCTGGTTGGTTCCAGTGGTGGTTCGCAAGATTATCAGTTGTTAAGATCTTCTCGTGAAAGGAAAGCCAGTTAAACAGCCAAATGCACAATTAACTCGACCATTGATGAGAAACTTGTAGCTGTTCTTTTTTTTTTTTTCCACCTAGAGGAGCCTTTCCTCCTAATTTTCTTGGGAGAGGAGAAGAGTAAATATTATTCAACTCGCATTGGCTTGTTGAGATGCAAATTAAAATATTTAGAACATGCTTTAGCTGACAAGGGGACGCCACCCTACGACAGTCGGTGAACCTTTTGGTGTCCTGGCGCCCTTCCCTTGGCTTTAATTCGAATCCTCGGTCTTGGGGTTTTTTCGCTGTCCCAAATTGGAATCAGGCCTTGGACACCTACTAAGTTACTAGGAAGCCCAATCATGCTCCCCCTCTGGATGTTTGAGTGAAGTTTGACTGGGACCCAAATCGGATCCGATCCAGATTTTTTTTTTTTTTTGGAAACTAATGACCGGTCCATTTTTTGACTGGTCTCTAACATTTAATTCCTAATAAGTGATTGTTTAACAACCGATCTAGCTATATTTCAATATTCCATTATAAGATGAAAATGCCCCCACTCCTCTGCCATTCCCACCGAATAAGAGGAAGAAAAAGGGGCTCGGGCCCGTGGCCGGCGGTTCCCGAGCCTCCTCCCGTGGTGGGAAGGTGTCGAAGAAGAGGAAAAAGGGCGCCCTCCCGCATCCTGCGGCCGTTGTCAGCCACAGCACACCCTCCTCCCGCGTCTGCCGCGGCCTGGCCCCTTTCTGGCGCCGTCGGCCTCACGGAAGGAGAGGAGTTCTCCGCTGGCCAGCTGCAGCCGCCGCCGCTGGCGGCCCGCCCCCTCCCGCGGCCATCATAGCCCAGCCCTCTTCCGGCGCTGCTGGCTCACGAGAGGAAAAGGAAGAAGAAAAAAGAAGAAGGAAAAAAGAAAAGGAAAAAAAGAAAAGAAGAAAAATAAATAAATAAAGAAAATAAATAAATAAATAAATATTTATATATATATGAATGAACAAATTAATAAATAAATAAATAATATATTGTAATGAAATAAAATAGTTATAAATAAATAAATAAATAAAGCCGGCGATTTAACTGTGTTCTAAGATGATTTAACTGTATGCCAGGCTAGATTAAGTATGTTCCAAGCTTATTTAATTGTGTATCGAGAAAATTTAACTATGTGCTAGGCCAGATTAAGTGTTCAAATATTGATTAACTACGTGCCAAGCTTACTTAAATGTGTGCCATCCTATATTACCTATTTATCAAGCTTACTAATCTAATTGCAATGATAACTTAACTGTGTTCGAGGCTATATAAATTGAGTTCCAAGCTTACTTAACTAATTGCAATGGTGATAGATCTACTATACCTATTGTTGGGGTTGAAATTTGGCCTGAGGTTGACCATGCTGGAGGAAGCCGAGAAGACGACGGCCGAGATGGAGAAAGAGGGATACCTCCTACGCTCCGGGGTGCCTGCACAAAGCTTTGGCCGAGGATTCCGGCGAAGGCCCTCCGATGGCTAAGTTAGTGTTAGAAAAAAGTTCCTGAGTATTTTTGATATGGCTTATTTATAGTCCACACAAGGGTGCCCAGGTGGCTCAAGTATGGTCCATCCTTATCATGGGAGGAGATGGTCCTGACCAGGTGGCGTGTGGCCAAGGCCAAAGCTCGCTTGAGGCATATGGTATGGGCAGTCCCTGTGCATGGCATGGTATTGGTTGGTGTGGCAGGGTATAGCTTTTGGCAGGTGTGGCAGGATATAGCTCTTGGCAGCAAGCATAGCTGGGGCAATTGCTTTGTATTGCTTACAGAAGGCCTTTCTCTACCCCATTTTTATAGGGAGAGGGTCTCGGTCGTTACCTGTAGTCTTTGGCCGAGTTATAATCAGTTGGCCATTAGTTGAAGGTGGCGTGAACCATGGAGATCAAGGTTGACAGGACCGAGGCCGGCTCGGCCTTCAGCGAGGTCCGAGGTCGGCCTGGCCTCTGGCTGAGGTCGGCTCGTCCTTCGACGGAGTCCGAGGTCGGCCTGGCTCTTAGCGGGACCGAGGTCTGGCCTGCTCGACTCTGAGGTCTGCTCGGCCGGAATTGGGTGGCTCCATGCTGGAATAGGACGATCCATTTTGCCTTCCATCATTTGAGCTTACGGAGGGCCTTTCCCTACCCCCTTTTTATAGGGTGAGGGTCTCGACCATTACCTGTAATCTTGGGCCGAGCTGTGATCAGTTAGCCATTAGCCGGAGGCGGCGTGAATCATGGAGATCAAGGTTGACAGAGCTGAGGTCGGCCTGGCCTCTGGCCGAGGTTGACTCGGTCTTCGACGGGGTCCGAGGTCGGTCAGGCTCTTAGAGGGACCGAGGTCTAACCTGCTCGGCTCTGAGGTCTGCTCGGCCAGAATTAGGTGGCTCCACGCTGGAGTAGGATGATCCATTTTGCCTTCCATCACCTATCAATATCATAAAGATCAGATTATTTGCCACTCACTCATTATTTCCTTTTCTTTCTTTTTCTTTTCTTTTCTTTTCTTTTCTTCTATTTTCTCCTCCCATGAGGCCAGGGGTGCCAAAGGGGGCCGGGCTGTGACGGCTGCAGGAAGGGGCCAGGCTGCGGCGGCTTTTATTTATTTATTTACTTTATTTCATTACAATATATTTATTTATTATCTTATTTATTTATTCATTCATTTATACATATATATATGTATTTATTTATTTATTTTTCTTTTCTTTTTTTTCCTTTTCTTTTCTTCTTTTCTTCTATTTTCTCCTCCCGTGAGGCTGGTGGCGCTAAAAAGGAGCCGAGCCGTGGCGGCCGTGGGAGGGGGCCTGGTTGCAGCCGGAGGCGGCAGCGACAACTTTTATTTATTTATTTATTTATTATTTTATTTCATTACAATATATTTATTTATTATCTTATTTATTTATTCGTTCATTCATATATATATATATATGTATTTATTTATTTATTTTTCTTTTCTTTCTTATTTTTTCTTCTTTTCTTTTTTTATTTTCTTTTATTTTCTTCTTTTTCTTTTCTTTTCGTTTTTTTTTCTTTTCTTCTATTTTCTCCTCCCATGAGGCCGATGGCGCCAGAAGGGGGCGGGCCGTGGCGGCCGCGACAGCTTTTATTTATTTATTATCTTATTTATTTATTTATTTACTCGTTCATTTATATATATATATATATGTATTTATTATTTATTTTTCTTTTCTTTCTTTTTTTCTTCTTTTCTTTTTTATTTTATTTTCTTTCTTCTTTTTCTTCTTTTTTTTCTTTTCTTTTCTTCTTTTTTTTCTTTTCTTCTATTTTCTTCTCCCGTGAGGCTGGTGGCACCGGAAGGGGGCCGGGCTGTGGCGACCGCGAGAGGGAGGCATGGTCACCGCCTGCGGCGGCTTTATTTATTTATTTATTTATAATATTTTTATTTCATTACAATATATTATTTATTTATTTATTTATTCGTTCATATATATATATATATATATATATATATATATATATATATATATATATATATATATACATACACACATATTTATTTACCTATTTATTTTTCTTTTCTTTCTTTTTTTTCTTTTCTTTTTCTTCCCTTCTACTTTCTTCCCCTCTCGCGAGCTGGCGGCGCCGGGAGGGGGCCGGGCCGTGGCAGCCGAAGGAGATGGCCGCAGGAGGGGGGCCAGGCTGCTGCCATCGCGGCCGCAGCTGGCCAGCGGAAAACTCTTCTCCTCCTTCGAGGCCGGCAGCGACAGAAAAAGGTCGGGCTGCGGCGGGCGTAGGAGGAGGGTGGGCCTTGACCGGCGACGGCCGCAGAATGCGGGAAGGTGCCTTTCTTCCTTTTCTTCAGCACCTCCCCACTGTGGGGGCATGTGGTATTTCCGACGGCGCGGCCGCGGGAGGGGACGGTCAGGGTCGGTGGCTACCGCAGCTGGTCGTTAGCCTTTTTTTTTTCTTCTTCTTCGAGGAATGAGAAATTAGGGTGGGCAGAAGTATTTTCGATATTTTTATTTAAAATAAAAAAGGCTCAAGGATCGCAAATTAAACTTGGTGAAATTATTGGGCCGAAGGTTTTAGGACGGATCAATGGAGACTTTTTATTGTACCAAGATCTTTGGAAGGGATGGGAAATTAATTATTCTTTTTTTTTTTTGTTTGGAATCAGATTATAAATGTATACCATATCCGATTTGAAAGGTCCATTGGAATAGAAATTTTAGCTGTGGTTAAGATCATGTATGATCGAGAAATACTAATATCTAAGACATAAAAAAACAAAAAAATACTACTACCAAAGATAAAAGCACTCGACATCCCGACGTCGGTCACCGAGAAGCGAGCAGCAGCCGCAGATGGTGAGGCCCCTTGCTTTTCCCTTTCTCTCCACGCTCTTCGTGGTGCTCATGGTCGGTACCGACTGCCGTGGCTTCGAGATCAAAGAGGCCACCATCGATGGCATTCAGCAGGCTTTCAAGGAGGGCAGTCTCACCTCCAGACAGCTGGTGGAGTACTACCTGGACCGGATCCGGGCCCTCAACCCGCTGCTCCACGCCGTGATCGAGGTGAACCCCGACGCGGTCCGGCAGGCGGACCGTGCCGACCAGGAGCGGCGGAGCGGGTGTCACCCGGGCGGGGGCCTCCACGGGATCCCCGTCCTCCTCAAGGACAACATCGCCACGCGGGACCGGCTCAACACCACCGCCGGCTCGTTCGCCCTCCTCGGGTCCGTGGTGCCGCGCGACGCCGGGGTGGTCCGGCGGCTGAGGCGGGCAGGAGCGGTGATATTGGGGAAGGCCAGCCTCAGCGAGTGGGCCCACTTCCGGTCCTTCGACGCCCGCAGCGGGTGGTGCGCGCGCGGCGGCCAGGGCCGGGTGAGTCCGTAGACTCCACCTCCCGCTTCTTTTTTTTTTTGTTTTTTTTTTAAATTTGGTTCGGGGCTTGAGGAAAAATATTGTTGGGTGCAGAATCCATACGTGCTATCGGCGGATCCGTGCGGGTCGAGCAGCGGATCGGCAATAGCGGCGGCGGCGAACATGGCGGCGGTGACGCTGGGGACGGAGACGGACGGGTCCATCATCTGCCCCGCGGCGTCGAATTCGGTGGCGGGGATCAAGCCCACGGTGGGGCTCACCAGCCGGGCCGGGGTCATCCCCATCTCCCCTAGACAGGACACCATCGGGTAAGCACGGATGACGATAAAATATCGCAATTAGCCCGGAACAAGTCAAGAAAATTGCTAGGGTTTAACAAATGCAAGACTTGCTTCCTGATTAAACTTGTGCATGGAAACATAGCCGGTATGTACTTTGGGTCAAGTTGGGAATTTGGTTAAGAAGGTTGGGTTGGAAAAAGCTAATGCGGCATTTAATCTAACCTAATCCAAGTGCTTATGAAGCAAAACAATAGCATAGATTTAATTCAAGTTTTGCAGGGGCCACGGACTATTTCATCAAATCAAGAAAACCGTTCATTTTAAGTAATCTTCCTTCTCTAAGAAACTAAATGTTAAATGTATGGTTAATTATATTTTCTTTTTCTTTTTATCCTGGTTAATTATTATTCATGTCACTCATTTGAATGCAGACCTCTTTGTCGGTCGGTCTCAGATGCTGTCCATGTGTTGGAGGCAATTGCGGGTTATGACCCGAGAGATGAGGAAGCAACCCTTGCGGCATCAAAGTATATACCTCAGGGTGGTTACAAACAGTTCTTAAAGGCGGAGGGGTTGAAGGGCAAAAGATTGGGAATTCTAAGAGCCAGCTTCTTTGAATTTTCTAAAGGATCTGTCCGTCGGAAGACTTTTGAGGAGCATTTCAACACAATGAGGTGACTTCATCACAGAAACACCTAGAACTACTGCATCAACCTAGGCTGCTAACTAAATTGATCTGGAAATAGTCAATTAACTAAGTCTACATTTTTTTGTTCTTTTTCTTTTCGGTAAGAATGATGAGAGCTCCATCGATCATTTCAAAAATATCATACATAGCTACTTGTGCCAAACACTTGGAGAAATATTCTCATGAGATACAATAAGAATACCAATTTTCACAACTTTCGTTAGCACGGGCTTCATTAAAAGGAGAGGAGATTCACAAGGTTATTTCGATATTATGCATGATCCGAACATTTTTGGATTTTTTTAAATACAAAAAGCTAGGTCCGATCAAATTTAGTCAAGAACTATTTGATATAGAGGCAATTTACTATGTATTCGGTTTAGATCCAAACTAGAGGTGGTGTTGTGAACCGGAGCTAATCCGAACTTTGACCTGGTTTACTTGGTCTCCAAACTATACAAAAACCTATGACGTTGCCTTTTCTTTCATTGTTTTTGAAGAATGATTTTCTTTATTACTATCATATATATGGATATATATATGCTTTTCTAACATCTGACAAAACATTTGGTAGAGAAAAGGGAGCTATATTGATTGACAACCTTGAAATAACAAATTCGAGCATCATCCTTGACCAGCAAAGTGGCGAGGAGGTCGCACTATTGGCTGAGTTTAAGTTATCCTTGAATGCTTACTTGTCAGAGTTGTCCTATTCGCCTGTTAGGTCTCTTGCAGATGTAATAACCTTCAACAATGAACATAGTGCTGAGGTAATGCAAACTATATATATTTATATATATATTTTATTTCCTATTTCAGATAACAAAACTTAGGTTTTACTACTTTTTAAATGTAGGAAAAGATGGAAGAATTTGGCCAACTTGTTTTCTTGGCGGCTCAAAACACAAGTGGGATTGGTCCTGCTGAGAGAAGTGCAATTGCTAAAATGACTCAACTCTCCAGGGAAGGTTTGGAAAGATTGATGATAGAGAAGCAATTAGATGCAATTGTGACACCTGATGCAAGAATATCCTCCGTACTTGCCATTGGTGGCTACCCAGGCATTAGTGTTCCTGCAGGATATGAATTAGATGGAACTCCTTTTGGTATCTGTTTTGGTGGTTTAAAGGGTTCCGAACCAAATTTAATCGAGATTGCTTATGCTTTTGAACAAACAACAAAGGTCCGCAAACCTCCATCATATAAGCCAGGAAAAGGACATTAATTGTTTGGGCTGTGTTTGATTCATGAATAAGAAAAGTGGAAGTAGACGCTATGCTTATCGGCTCCACAAATTATGTTTATTTATGTATGGCAATAATTTCTTATTTCTGTGTGGCATAATTGAAGTGCTGTCTCGTTGATATTTTTACAGTAAGATTGCTATTTGAAGTAAGATGGATAAATGATGTGTTTACTTTTATCATCTATGACTCTACTTGGTATCTTTTCTTATGTATTTTATTTAAATAAAAATCGAAGCAGCCAATTACTATGCTAATAATATACATATGGCTGTATGAAAAATTATTATTGCTCGTAGTCCAACTGGAAATCATATTATTCCTAAATATATCTAGTAACTTGTTCTTCAAAAATAAAATGGATTATGATATATTTGCCTTTGTCACTTGTCTTTTTTTTATTGAAGAAAATATTCGGAGGCTCAAATCATGTTCACCTTTGTCGTAAGGATAGGTATTCGTTGCTTATAGTCTAAGTAGAAATAACAAAATTATCTTTTACGTTCTTAGTAGAGCTTCCAGGTTGCATTACTGCTGGCTAGTGACTGTAGATTAGGAAACATTCTACTAAGAGGATCATCGCAGTCCCATACATCCATCAATATTCCAGGAGGTCCATTGTCCATTACTCGGCAAGAACCAAACTTTCTGGGGCGGGCAGCGTATGAGCACCTGAAAATGACTTCCCATACATTGATCTTGGCCCCTCCATAAGAAAGCTCTTTGGAGCATGCCAATTTTGCAAATGACCCATTTGCCAAGAACAGGGTCTAAAATCCACCAACTTCGAATGGAGCTCAAGACTGCATTAACAAGGGTTAAATAGCCTTCAATAGATAGAATTATCCTTTTTCTACATATCAATTTGTTAATTTGCTCTTCTTAAAGTTAATTTGGAATCCGGTCATTAGGTCAAAGGAATATAGAATGAACTTCAACTTAAAGACGAAGATCCTCAACTTTTCGGGAAAAAAAAAATGTGTCAGAAGATGCTAATATCCAGTGATGTGGCTGGGGCCACTGCCAGAGATTCAGAAGCATCCTGTTGGAGTCTAATACATCAGCAATGATGATGAATAACAAGAACAACATTTAACCCCAAAACCTGTAGCTTCAAGCCGATTGTTGAGGAAACTCCGGTTAACTTTATTGAATGATTTTGGGGTTATACTCTTCAAGCCGATAATTACATTTTTTTTTTTTTTATCTAGTACGCTGAGATTGCACCGAGCTATAATCATTTGTACTATTCACTGGAGGTTTTTTTTTTGGTTGGATTTTGACCCATATAACTAAACGTGGGTGGTTATTAGTTGGTTATAGTAATCACTTACGAAAAAGTTTTCGCTGCGTTATTCTTGATGCTTATAAGGATAACACAAAATCAGTCTCCATCGCCGTGTATTTTAACAGGAAGAAAAAAAAAAGATTTGATTGTTTAGATTATCCATGGATTCAGATTACGCTACTCTTTTCATTATTGTTCATAATCTTATTTACAGCTTTTACACGTTCTACTGTTGATTCGGTGCGCCATATGTCCCCCATCCATTGATCGGCCGAGCTGGCACGCGTGATTTTAGTGGGGCGTCGAATCCGGGCAGATAAGGTGATGAGGAATGTGGTTGTATTATTGGATGCGGAGGCATATCTCACCAGAGATTGAGAAAATTTAGTGGAAGTGTAAATCAATCATTGACACTTTCAGAGACAATGTACAACAAGTTCAGTGTGATTGGCATCAATCACGTGTGTATGTGTCAAGGTCTTAGATACGTGCCAATATGTAAGACTAGAGTGAGAGCGATTTGCAAATGCCCATCCTTCTTTCAGTATACAATATTTTGGGAAAACCAGAAAAGCGCTGCTTCAACATGAAGAGATATGCTGAAAGTAAAATTTATGTAATATAAAATTTTGGCACGATTATTCCTTGACAAATAATTTGAGCTAAGTGTCTAAATAACTTTACAGTATCACTACAAGCTCTTATGCCTGAGATTTTAAATACTAGCAGGGCCATGAGGCATCCCCCCATACATCGTCCAAAGTACTGATTGGTATACGAGAAGCACTGCTCCAAGAAGAAACCAATACGACCGTATTCGGCAGTATTTAAATTTAATGCTTCTAACAGTCATCCATCCTGTATGGTGTTTTTCATCCGGGAGCATCCACCTCCGAACTTCCTCAAGGTCAACTTCGATGGTTGTCAGCTATTCGACATCTCGGTTCTCGGTGCGAAGCTGAGGGTTGCTTAAGCGGGCCTTCGTCATGCCCAACGCGAGTTACGAGCTAGCTCTATCATCCTGGAAGGTGACTCGGCCACAGCTATCAATTAAATCCGGGAGGTCCAAGGGGCAACAGATGCGAGCACCCTTTGCTCCGAGATATTTGGACAATGTTGAAGGAGGGAGGGGCCTTACAGGTCAAGCATGTCTTCCGAAAAGCCAACGGAACTGCAGATTGGATGGCTATTTATGTGGCCAGTCATTCCGGTGGTACCTTACGGGTTGGAGATGAAGAGTTGCTCTGGGCACTCCGAGGCATTTTGTTTTCTGACTTTATTGGGTGCATCCGTACTCGCTAGGTATAACCTATCCGCTTTAGCAAAAAAAAAAAAAAGAAAAGAAAAGAAAAGAAAAGAACAGTCATCCATCCAAAATTGAATCATATGCACTCTAATTCGAGTTAAATTATAAGTGGTTCCAATTGAAGATTGGCACTTTTGACTTCATCTTTCTAGTATTCAATTTATCTATGAACTGAAGACAATTATTTAGAAGATGCGATACAAGTAGGTATATATGTTGGCATAATTAGAAAGTTATGTTGCTATACGCTATCTAGAAGCATGCAAATTAACTAAAATTTCATCTCCACATGTTTTAAGATGCAAATACATGATTGTGATTAAGATATTCTAAGGAAGCAATGTTTGAGAAATAGTGCATCTCAAGTCTCAACCCTCTGACAAACATTTTAAGCCTCTTATTGGATGAATTCTCTATTAACATGCGACCCTCGTTTCCATCGAGGGACTCTTTTTAGGTGTCCATATCATTAACCCCGTTCTCCATTTCAAGATACTTTATTTATTTCCTGGTAACCTCTTTTATACTAACACATTAGGCTTCTCATTAAAATATCCCATGATTCCCTGCGAAAGAAACCCATGTCCAAATCTCCCAATAATAATAACAAAAAGCAAGGAGTATGTTTCAGTGCCAACAAGAGATCCACTTTGCAAGATGACATTGGAACCCCCAATATAAATAAAAATTAAATCTAAAAAAAAATCTAATCAAATGATTCTAAATTCTATTAAGATCACGCTTCCCAAATCACAATATCCACATCCACATCTCCCTTCCGGAGACCATCACCCGCGGTCCAATTTGGACTTCCTCGCTCCCACCGTCAAACAACGCGTGAATGCAGTACACACCAAACGCGGCCACGTTCAACCGATCCCCACCGTCTATTTTGGAGTCGGGGTTCCGGGTCCGCGCACTCGCGCCGCGCCCACTGTCTCCCGAGTCCGCGCGCGTGACAAACGAGGATCCAAAAACCAACTCCCTCCCATATAAAAGTTAAAACTCTCCTCTCCTCTTTACTTCCCCTCCTCCAGGCCACGAACCGAAAGGGTCGTTACCGTTCCCCTCCTTCGGATTGAGAGATTTCATCCGCTAACGTCCCAACTAGAAGTTGAGGCTCCGTTCCTTATCTATCTTCGAACAAATTATTTCTATCTGCTCTCTCTAGGGCTTCTCTTCCGCTTACTTATCCTCTCGGACCCTGCGGAAATCCAATCAGAGGCCTCCCGGCGCATCTCTTCAAAATCCTTATCCGAACTCTCGACCTCTCTTAGAGAGAGCCACCCCCTTCGTCTTCTATCTTCCTCGCCTCTCTCCTCCACAAGCTGCTCTTTTTCTTATAATTCCAAAAGTGGCCCATTGAACCCTTGAATCGCTCGGAAGCGCTGCTGCCGTGCGATTCCAGCCCGACCGAGGATTTCATTTGGGTTCTTGCAGCTGTTTGTTGTCTTGGAATTATCAATCCCTGATAGGTGGATAGGTAGATATATTATAGATAGATAGATGACGTTGACTCTGGACGCGCTGATTGGGATCTTGGGGAAGCCCGCCGTCGGAGACGGCGTCGCCGAGCTCGCCTTGGTCGCCGCCCCTCTCTGGATCGCGGTTCTTGTAGGGCTTTTTGTCGGTTGGGCGTGGAGGCCGAGATGGGCCGCGAGTCTGGTTGGCGGGGAGAAGGCCAGCCTGGGTGGTCGCCGTCTGCCCCCCTCGAAGACATCGAGCGTCGATTCTTTGAAGGCTCAGCTACCAAGTAGCATCAGTTCTCCGGTTTCCGGCAAGAGTTTTGGAAAGGAGGAGAACATGGCTGTGGTGAGGTAAGTTGGTTAATCAAGGGTTTTGATCTGTCTTGAGCTTATGAGATTGCTGGAATTATGGTTTGCGATTGGGGCGTTTGATGGTCGTGCATTACGCAGTCCTGCAGATGGAGAAAGTGAGAAATTGGCGGTCACGGAGGAGGATTTAGAGCACCTCTGCCAGCTCGTCGAGGTGACTGATGGGGGGCCGGTGTGGCACAAAATGATGGACCGGTCCTTGCCGAGCATGAGCTATCAAGCATGGCGGAGAGATCCTAAGGTATGCCCCCTCACCTAAGCAGGTTTCTCATTAAGAGCAGTTTCAATTGCAAAAGTGGAACTGTCTACTTCTGCTTTAAAGATTTTATATGCTATGTCTCTCGTCTTAGTATGATGACTCTGGTATTGAAGCATTTGTTCAATTCATGCTAGGTGGGTCCTTCGCAATATCGCAGTAGAACTGTCTTTGAGGATGCAACGCCAGAGATTGTGAGGGACTTCTTTTGGGATGATGAGTTCCGGATCAAGAATGGATGGGATGACATGCTTCTCTACCATGAAATACTAAAGGAATGTCCGAAAACAGGGACGGCGGTAGTTCACTGGATTCGAAAGGTGCGACCTCTTTCATGAGACTTCTTTGGATGCTATGAATCAGGGCTGCTCATTGTGTTTGCTTACGTTTTTTTTCTCTTTTCGCTCTCCTGTTATGCAGTTCCCCTTCTTCTGCAGTGATAGAGAGTACACTATTGGCCGCCGAATATGGGACTTGGGAAGAACATATTACTGTGTGACAAAGGTAAGGAGGGTAATGGATAGTAAAGTGCATCTGCTTTAGTTGTTTTCTACAGATTCATCATGTTCAGATGCTTTTATCTTTTTCTGATGGAAATGTTCAGATGCCTTTGTCTTTCTTATGGAATTCATTTCTTAAAACATGAGATGAACCGTAGGGTAGTTTATCAATGGAAATGAAGAAAACTTGGTTATCTGATGAGAGTATGTAATGGTGCTTGAACATAAAAGTTCGATTAAATAGAGTATGTATAGTTTGTGGTGCTTACAGTAGGATGCAAAAGATGAATATGATCTAAACTCTGAAGGAAATTGCTTAATTGCATATTCTATACTCAGCAATTCTAGAATTACTGCTATATAATTTTGTTGTTCCAAATGGTTTTGTGTTCATATCGTCTTTAGATGGATAACATGCAAAAAATTTTCTCGAGGCACATTTAGGAGTTGTTGAGTTTCCTAATTTTGGTACAGCTGTTTAACATGTAGCTAAAATTGAGTTAGTTTCAATGAAAGTATTGCTTAACTGCTCTAAAAGTCCTTTTTAAAAAATGGTTCCACTTCATCATACCTGGGAATTTAGGTTAAGAATAAAAGAAGGAATACAAGGAAGTGTTGTGAAAATTTCCTGCATGTATATCTGAGAACGAAAATCTCTTTCATTTTTTTCTTTGGAAAAAGAAGATCTTATGTAGTTTAAAGTACAGCCATTGAATTATTTGCTTGCTCCCTAAAAATTGTTCTGTTGAAACTTGCATCTCCATTCTAAACTGAGTGCACTAAAGCAACTGCTTTCACTTTGGCAAGTCCTTGCCAAGTTACTGCAAGTGCAAATCTGCAAACTTCCACAGTTTATTTTATTGTTTCACTCACAGTCGGTTAATCAAACCTTGAACATCTAAGAAATTCAGTCACCATATTCTGTTTGGCTTCCCCGTGCTTACTGCAATATTAATATAGATCATAGAGAGAATTAACCTTGTTAGAGGAAATTTTTAATCTTTGCATCCATTAGATCATTGTTATTATGATTCAAAACATTATCCTATCCTTAAGTATGCCACCAACCGTGCCTTCTCAATCTGCTGTGTCAGTCTCTCTTTTATCAGCATGATCCTTTTTTTGGCTTTGAGAATTTAAAAGCTTGCTTCAATGGACTAAAATTCCTATGCCTTCTGGACATCTTCTTTTCATGAATGCTATATAATTCTCTCTTGATCCTCCATAGGCATGTTTAGATTTTCCTCCCCTTCTCCTTATCCATTCTAAACCAATAATACTTGATATGAAAGTTGCTTCCTGCTCAATGAGTTGCACTGCTTTAATTTAGCTGTGCTTTTGACTCGCTGACAATATTATAGATTTGAGACAGGCATTGCCATATATTCTGCTGCTTAAAACTTCTATAATTTTGGTCAAATATGTTTCTAGGGCCCGCTTCTTGTCTGACCAACAAAGTTTACGGAATCATTTTATTTCAAAGTTCTAGCGTCATCTGGCTGGTATATCTTTGATGCTTGTCCAACCATATGCTCTCTTCCCTCTAACATTTTGTTGTGTAGAGGTGCTATCAGAGATTGAATCTTCATTTGCACTGGACTTTGTTTGCATTGTCCTGCTAGAGACGATCACCATCATTTTGTCGTCTAATTTACTAGAAGGTATAAAAACCAAAGAACTTATGTGTAAAAGAAAATAACAAAATGAAGCAATGTGTTATCTATTGCAAACATGAATTGGGCATGTCCGGCATTTGAATTTGCTACTAGCAACAACAGATCTCACTTTATCTTCACATGTTTTATATACTTTTTGACCATTCTATTGTTTATTATCTTTAGAAATGTCTAATATCTGGTCTCATGTTTCAGGGAGTGCCATGCCACTCTGTACCTAGACGCAACAAACCCAGGCGTGTTGACTTATACTATTCCAGCTGGTGCATTCGTGCAGGTTTGAAGTCCATTCTTGTACTGTTGTTTTTCTTCTTCCATAAATATATGAACCGACAAATGCCTCATAAACTTCTCTAGAGCCTTCTGAACAACTAGTGTATTTACTATGTTACTTGTTAACAGTTGAGTCAAGGAGAGGGGATGGCCAGTTGACTGCCTGTGAGGTGTTACTGTTCCATCACGAGGACATGGGCATCCCAAGGGAGATAGCAAAACTGGGTGTCCGGCAGGGGATGTGGGGTTGTGTTAAAAGGATTGAACCTGGCCTGCGCGCCTACCAGATCGCCAGGAGGTCTGACGAGCCACTATCGCGGAGTGCTGTTATGGCACAAATCAACACCAAGCTCAATGCTGATGATCTAAGATCATCAGAAGTGGGCACCTGTTCATCCCTGGAAATAGTAGAAGCAGAGAAACAGAAGCATTGGGCAGGGAACATACCCAAGTTCCTTGTAATTGGGGGTGCTGTGGCCCTCGCATGTACTCTCGACCATGGCCTGTTGACCAAGGCAGTCATTTTTGGAGTGGCCAGGAGGTTTGCGAAGCAAGGAAGGAGATTGTGAGATGGAAATAAAGTAACGAGGGATCCATCCAGGCATCTGTGTCAGCCAGGTGCTTGGTGTTTCCAGCTTCACCAAGCTACCCATGTCATCCAACGGGGATCACCGATCACAACAACTAGATTTGATAAGTTCTTTCAAATTGTTCCCGGCAAAGTTGACATGATTGTATTATTTATCTAATTGAAAAAGGAATCTCAAATATACGCCTTCCTTTCTATAATCCAATCATTTTCTTATTTCCTATTTACTATGTCACATTTGCAGTCACTTGTGTATGAAACGGAACCAGGTCAGGGTTGTTTAGGTCATTATGGGTCTTCTTCTTTCTGACCAGTGCTGCAAGAACAGGCTTTGACATGCATGGTTTGTAAACAAAGATATCTAGGCCTGCATCAAGTATCTGCTATTTGGAGTCCAGTATTCTATTTGTTATAGTATGTTGCTTTTCCTGATTCTCGGGACAACCTTCTCCTTACAAGTTGGTTCAAAGCCTTGGCGCCGCATCCTACAGGGTATCCAACTCCTAGTAAATAAGCATTCTTCTTTGTTTATATATGTTAAATTGCAACAGGCTCTGATGTCGAAAACAATTTCTTCCTTTCTTTTATACAGCCTGGTTTGCCTTGTGCAATTATATTGTACCAATAAATAAGCTGGATGAAAAGATAAAAAAAAGCATGCATAATTCAGTAATTTCTGTTTCTTCCTCTAATAGATTGCAATTGAACTCAGCTGGATCTCTTTCTAAAGAAAATGGAACAAAAATTGCAGCTTGTGCAGTCCAGAGAACCTGATATTGTATGAATTGGTACAGGCATAAAGTAGCGGCTTGGAATCTTTCTGGTTTTTGTTATAAGCTGGAGAGTTCAACTTGATAATTCATCATGGATGCATCAACAGTTTGTACCTGTCCTATTTATTCAGATAATTCAGGAATGATAGCGTGCATTTCAACTGCAGCTCGCATGCTGGAGGGGATCCAATCACCATAAAATAGTAATGCCAATGAATTTATGATATAAATTAAAATGTTTGGCAGGTCATGTTCCATCTTTTTTTCTAGACCAAGCAAGTTGTCTTTCCTGAGACTTTGAGATATGCATCTGTCATTCCAAAGCTAATTTTTAGTTTTGCAGGTTTTCGTTGGAGATTGAAGTTGTTCTTTTTTGTCTATGATGCTTAAAAATTTGACTTAAAAGACTCATTTGGTCCACCAAATTTTTTAAATCAAAATATTTTTTTAAAAAAATATTATGTATAAAAAAATAATTTTAGTATATTTGATTGATCACGAAATGGTAGCACGTTCTATAATAACTTATATTTGGTTGAACATCTACATTTCTTGAAAAATTATATAAAATATCTATTATATCTATCATATCTGAAAGATAATTTTAGAAAATATATTACAATTTTCAACCAGGAGAAAAGTAGCTTTTTCATATCTTTCATAATTTTTTATAAAATATAAAAATTTTATTTTCATAAAAAATACTATTTTTTATTTTTAAAAAAATTAATTATATATATATTATATTTTTTTTGTTGGCCATTTTCTTTTAATGCGCACAAACGAGTCTAAAGTTGGAGCGTGGCGGCAGAGCCTGTGGTGGGTCGGGTCATCTTTGGATGTCGAATTGTTCGAGAAGTAATCAATTTCCTCCATGTACGCCGTGAATGGACAGCCAGAGCCAATAAAAATGTGATGGTTTTTTCATCTCGCAATACACATTTATGGGAGGAGTAGGAGTTTTTATTCTAGTACCATGGTGCTTATGGCCACTCACTTGGCTGCCAGCTGGAAGCACTCTTAGATGTTAGAAGCTAATTATTCCAATAACTTGATTAACTTCTTACAACAATGACGACCCAAGCGCCCGGGACTCGGGCAGGCATGGACAAATAAAAGCCATTATCGCATTCTGACTGCTAATAACAGCCTTTCCAGGGGCCATGATAACATAAATGATTACATTATTGAAACAATGTTATTTGATTACCATCATTTCCCAAACCCATGCATCTTCCTCTCTTATTCTCTAAATCTCTAAATTTTTAGGATATATTTAGTTGAAGAGAGTTGGGTTGTGAGAAAAAAATGAAAATGAGCGCTTCTCGCTCCGATTGTAACTCACATTTTTTATAGTAATTCTAGAGAAATAAGAATGCTCCAATCCTCATAAAATCTAATCCGAACTTTTTTCTATTATTCAAATTTCATTCCTAGTTTGATTCCAATTTCAGTCATGAATGAAACACATCAGAGGCTACTTCGATTTTATATTCGATCCATTCCGATTCCGATTTCGATTGCAAATCAAATACATTCTTATTGCCAAGGTGTGGGCAATAATATTTATTTTGAAGAGAAGAACAAATTTAGAGATATTGAAACACTTTCTTATGATCCATAATTAGATTGATAAAGCAGGATTTAAGCATCAGATATCAAATAAATCAGGATTTACTTTCAAAAAAAAAAAAATCAGGATTTAAGGATCGGATATCAAATTAGATGCGCCCCTAATTTGCGTGCCTCATGAGCCCAGTCGGGCGACCGAATCCGAATCTAGGTCAACTCCCCTGGATCCGAGCCGATCACGAGTCCAGGTCTCGATCTGACATCGACCGAACTGGATGTGAATCACGGGCACAGATGTCATCTGACGGTGGAGATAGCAGCTAGGGCAACCCGTGCATCCTTTCTGGTTCCCATTTCTTCCTCGCCCGCCGCTATATATTCCTTCGTGAAAACCCTAGTCCTGTCTCCTTTCGCTCACCCGCCTCCCCTCGCAGCTGCCGCTCGTCACAGCCGCCATGGGTAGAGTGATCAGGGCTCAGAGGAAGGGTGCGGGTTCGGTCTTCCGCTCCCACACACACCACCGGAAAGGCCCGGCCCGCTTCCGGAGCCTCGACTACGGGGAGCGCAATGGCTATCTTAAGGGCGTTGTTACGGACATCATCCACGACCCCGGGCGCGGCGCCCCGCTGGCCCGCGTCACCTTCCGCCACCCCTTCCGCTACAAGCATCAGAAGGAGCTATTCATCGCCGCCGAGGGCATATACACGGGCCAGTTCATCTACTGCGGCCGCAAGGCCTCCCTCATGGTCGGCAACGTCCTACCCCTCCGCTCCATCCCCGAGGGTGCCGTCGTCTGCAACGTCGAGCACCACGTCGGCGACCGCGGCGTCCTCGCCCGCGCCTCCGGCGATTACGCCATCGTTATAAGCCACAATCCCGACAACGGCACCACCAGGTATCCACACCCGCCAACCATCCCTTTTCTTCCTTACTTAATTGCTTCTGTTTTGGTACAGGGTTTCTTGATCTAGGCTTAAGGTTTTGAGTTTTGGTTCCAGAGGTTGGCGATCTGGTCCCTTCTTTGGGTCCAAGAGGATAGATCCTTGATTAGGAAAAACAAAAAAGACCCGGGGGGGGGGGGGAGTTTCCGGATTTTTGTTACCGATCTGTGCTGAAGAGTTATTTTAGGTAGTTTAGCGTGCATCTTGTTCCTGACTAATGATTTGCATCGAATGTGAATCTTTTGCTGTTTTTGTAACGGCGATAAGTAGTGATTTACATATGAATTTCTATATGAATTTTGGAAGAATGTTTCGGTAGTTGAAATCACGTCTGTAGGCTGGTTTATGTAAATTGCTGCTATTCCGGTGTCAGATATGCTTTATAATTTATATGTTTGCCATATTAGATTCTAGGGTGATATTATTTACTGAGTCCAGTTATTCTTGAATAACCAATAGTAGGATGGTTTGTTATGATGGAAGTGCAAATTAGAAATTTCAGATTAGAAATATATGATTACATTTGATATCAAGAACTATTCAGTCATTCATATAGATTCATAAGCTTGGCGAGCTGGAAGGCCGAAGATGACATTACAGCAGTTGCACATGTTGACTTGAATAGCTCTAAGGGCTGGTGCCGGAAATGCATGTTTGTCTTGTTAATTTTCCTGTGAAGATTTCCAATCTTTCCTGTCATACTTCATACAATACAAGCATGTTTGAGGGACTTGTATGGATTTCATTTCTTCATTTGATAAGTTTTGAATGCTTCTTTTTTTTTTATACAAAGTTTCTTGCTGTTAATTGATTTCTGTAGATCATTATTCTGACGAATTGTTACTTATGCCACCATGTATTTCTAGCCTGCTAGGGAACTTGGATTCATCCATTTACTGGTGTATTTCAAATATTTGTGTAGCTAGATATCCATGTATTGATTGTGAGGCAAATACATGGACTTGATGAAACAATTTTAAAGCTTCCATTGAGTCTTAAGCTCCAGTTGATTGTTATTGCTCAGTTTCTTGAGCTTGGTCCTGCCTTACTAGGAAACAGAACCTACAAGTATCTTCTATAATATTCAAGTTAGGAGTCACATGATCATGATTTGGGTTTAGTGCAGCGTCGGTAAAAATACATTACTAGGGAATGCCATAGAGAACATCTGGATGTAGTTAGAGAGTAATTAATTAACAAAGGAACATTGGGTTGAAAAAGATTGGGCAGACAGAATTGTTAATGAAACGTTTCACAAAAAGGGTGTACATGCATAACTATTCATGATTCATTCATGGAATGGAGGAATACAGTGAGATGTTAAGACTTCTAAAAAAAGAAAGAATCTTATTGCATCATATCATGATCAAGAGAGGCTCAGTCATACGGGTGATGTGATAGTTGGAGTGGGGAACCCTGTTGTGTCTTTGGGGTTGGTGGTGGTGGGGGGGATGTCGAATAATGTGATTTCACTTTTTCCCTAATTCTTTGTGGAATGGTATTGAAACTTTAAATTTTTTGGTAGTGTATCTATTTGGATGAAGGTTACTTTGTCAGGCTGTTGAAAGTGAATCATTATCATGGTAGCTGTTTCCTTGGTAAAAGAAAGCTTTAAGAATAATTAAGACAACTATTTAGAACCAGACCCCTTTTTTCCTGGTAACTTTCCACTTTCATTTGGTATCTCCAGTCAGAGAAGATGGTGAAAAACCCTACCAAGTGGCTCAAAAGAAATTCTGTTTTTACAGTTGATTTGTTTTTTAGGACATATAATATTTATGTATGTGACTTGTTGGGCCTCAACATGTTTTTTTTAACTTTATGATGGATGGCATGGAGTAAATAAAGAGGATGTTCATACATAGTAGCTTTCATTCTGCAAACTGCATGTAATTGTCATTTAGGATAGTCTGCGTTATGGAGTCATGATGCTGCATCCATTTTAGTGCATGCATATTTTAGTTTTATGTATTGTCGATCATTGTTCCTGTCATAGTGTCTTTATGCCCTTCTTTCTGTTTTCCAATTATCTTTGTCAGAGTGTTAAAATATGGTAATTTTTGTCAAATTGAAGTTTGACCTAGTTTCATCACAATCTGGTCAGAATAAACCCATGCACAATCGATATGATCCATTGATGCACATGGTTATACATTGGTAGCTCCTAACAATTGGCATCTGTGAAACATGGAAATTGTCAAATTTTATGCTTTGGTGGCTTCTTGTTATAAAGTTCCGCATCATGAAGTTTTGTGAAAATGATTCTTTAATGGGGCTATACAAGAACTGGAGGGTGTTGTGGTTGTCAGAATAACGAAATGAAATGGGACTGAATTTGATTTTGGTACTCATCACATTCACTGCAGTTTGGAGAAACATTATGAGTTGCCATTTGAGAGGATGTATGTAATTTGCTTTTTGATGATTCTATCATTCTGCTGGTATTAGTCATCGTTCTATTGGTATTAGTGATCACCGCAGTTCCGGCGACAATGAAACCCATTAGAGCAAAGTAGGCTGTTTTTCTGTCAGATGTGTCTGTGTATATTAATTTATATTTTTATACCAAGTTGTTGGTTGACTCTTAACATTTCAGATTCTGTATGTTACATTTTATCTTTTTATCATTTGCTGTCATATTGAAGAAGTAAGTTTCGCTTGCTATGCAGCATGATGTACGCAATCTGCTAGCTAATGTAGCTTCATGATGTTTGGCTAATATCAGTGCTTATTCTGCAAGTGTTAGATTTTTACGTGTATGAAATCCTGCTCAGATAAAGACACTCACTTGGGCGATATATTGTGAGTTGCTAGCACATAGTGCTGCCAGATGTTTTGCTGAATCATGGTTGGGCCCCTCTAATTGGGATGCTGCTGCTAAATGTGAGAGAGTGCAAATTTTTCTTTTCCTTTAGTCATGTAACTAAGTCCTGCTGGCGTACGTTAGGAATTTCGTTGTAATCTTCTGGGTGTTATACTTCTTTTATGGTAAAGAAACTTTGGAATTCTTACAGCAGCTCTGTTATCCAACCTGCTAGCATGAACCTATGTGTAATTTTTCTTTAGTCCCACATACTTTACAAGTATTAAATGACTGATTTTATTGCTTGCCGTTGTCCTTGCAGGATCAAGCTTCCCTCTGGTTCTAAGAAGATTGTTCCCAGTGGCTGTCGAGCAATGATTGGGCAGGTCGCTGGTGGTGGCAGAACTGAGAAGCCCATGCTCAAGGCTGGCAATGCCTACCATAAATTCCGTGTGAAGAGAAACTGCTGGCCAAAGGTTCGTGGTGTGGCTATGAACCCCGTGGAGCACCCCCACGGAGGAGGAAACCACCAGCACATTGGGCATGCATCCACCGTTCGTCGCGATGCCCCACCTGGACAGAAGGTGGGTCTCATTGCAGCAAGGAGGACAGGTCGGCTCCGGGGGCAGGCTGCAGCAACTGCTGCCAAAGCAGAGAAGACCTCTTAGGTTGCAAATCCTCTTTCCAATTGCTTGTTATATTTTTGGTTTTCTCAAGGAGTATTTAGTTAGACTACAGACTTAATCCGGCAGTTTTTTCAGTAGTTTATTGTGTCATTTGATGCAATTATGAAGACCTTATCTTATTTTGGTCTGTATTTGGATTTGGATTATTTTTGGGTGAAACTCAAGAATTTGTGCTGGCTTTTCTTTGATTTCAATATATTTATCATCAGTTTTTTCTCTCTATTGTAAGTCTGATCGCTGGGTCAGTTTCATGCTTCGTTTAGTAAATACGCTTGTCTTGCCCAGCCTTGGGCTGGAGACGAAACAGGGAAAAGAAAATGGGACTTAATATCTATAATACACGTAAGAAATTGATAACAATATGCAAAACCTTTACTGTGTGGTTTGTAGCATAACACCAAATTGAGTAGCAAACAGGGAAAATTTGATAATTCTATTCTATACTGAAGTGCATCACACTTGCAGTTTCACGACTCTGGGTTCTGTTAATTTTCCCTTTTATTTTATTTTTTTATTAGCAGCTGTGCTTTTACTGCATTTATGACAGAGGAGCCATTTCTTCTCTACTTGGTGATATACCATTTTATTCCCTTTAGCAAATACCGTGATATTCCTTTTCTCCCTAATACTTTATGTAGTTCCTGTGCAAATTAGTCGTGAAAATTGTAGATGAAAGTACGTGTTACATTCCTCAAAGGTTTTATGAATTCATGTTTGCAGTCATATCAGCGTCTGAGGTTTTCTTTTTTCTTTTTTTTGGGAGATAAGGGAAGAAAAAGGGACCTTCCCACAATGGAGTGTGGTTGATGCAAGCCCATACTTAAATAGGCAGTCTAATCTATAAATTCTAAAGAATTAAGTCTAATCCTATAGAAATAGCCGAACAGGTATGTTTATATCTAGGTGTGGGACACGTTTCTGCAGACAAACTGAATAAGTGCTAAGGGAGGTTTGGTTTCAGTGGGTTCAGTCACCTGGCTTTCCCCTCCCATGGGTTTCATAAATTTTGATGGGGCAGATAGAAGAACTAAGAGCGATGGTGCTGGATTTGTTGTTGGAGTTGTTTTTTTTTTTTTTTTTTTTAATATTGCTTGCTGTCTTTTTTACCGGGCATGCTGCTTGTGAAGGATTGCTGTTTGCATGGTCTTGGACTACGGGTTCCCTCAGAGTGCGAGATCTACAGTGTTGATGAGACGATACCATGCGGTGTTTCAGTGTGCATGGACGAGAGTGACTTGGCGACTGGCATGGATTTCGAGGGAGACTTAGAGCCAGAGAAACCTGTTCTTGCAGGCCATTCGTCAATGGGCGGGTACGCCACCGTTACGACTAAAGGCGGTTAGAGTGATTTGTGCAGCTTACTAGATTTGGCTAGCAAGAAATACTCGAACTTTCGGTGAGTATTGCATGTTGCCGAAGCTCGTGGTGGAGAGCGCTTGGGCACAGGTGGCGGAGATCAGTCATATTATATCAACAGAAAGGCCTTCGATAGCTCGAGATATCTGGAGTTCCCATCTTCCTCCGGCAGTATCCCGTACGGTGTTTTTCACCTGGGAGTTTCTACCCCTGAGCTTCCTCAAGGTCAATTTTGATTGGTCTGTCTTGGATGGAGATACGCGGGGTGGTGCGGGGTTTGTTATCAGAAATCCGAACGTCAGGGTGATGGCAGCAGATGGCTGTCAACTATTTGATGTTTTAGTTCCTGGTGCAAAGTTGAGGGCCGCATGGGCAGGCCTTCGACATGCCCGGCTAGGTTTGCGAGCTCAGTCGGTCATCCTAGAGGGCAACTCGGCCACAGTTATCCGATGGATCCAGGGGGTCCGAGGGGTGCGGGTGACGACCACCCTCTATTTCGTGACATCTGAGCCATGACGAGAGATGGAGTGGCCTTTCAAGCTAAGCATGTCTTCTATGAAGCTAATGGGGCTGCGGATTGGGTGTCCACCTATGTGGCCGGCCATACGGATAGTACCGTGGGGACTGGAGATGGGGAGTTGCCTAGGGCATTCCGAGATATTCTGTTTTTTAACTTTATTGGGTGTATTCATACTCGTTAAATGTGAATCGTCCGTCCTATAAAAAAAATAAAAATAAAAATTTAAAAAAAAAGGATTGCTGTTTGCATGAAAAGGTCAGGAGCTGGCCGTGTTTATTTAAAAGAGGATCCTAAGATTTGTGATTAGCCGGATTTAGAAGCGATAGCTTTGCTTTGTTTGCTCTATGGTATGGTAATGACATGGCATTGGTATGGTAACCTATATATACTGCAACTCATAGCATCAAAGAGAAAAAACAAAAATTATCAGTATTGATCGATATAGGTCGGTATAGTATTGCTATGGCCATTACATTCCAGTATCAATGATTTCTGTATTGATGCTGATTTCATGTCAGAACGTTATAATACGTACTAACCTGTGTGGTTTTAAAACCTTGTTCTCTGGTACTATATTCTGGATTTTCTACGCTAGAACACCAAAAGAGAAGATTTCATGTCCGAGCTCTGAAATAATCTCTTGTTCACTTATATATAATGACCAGGAGACAAGGACCACATCCACATCTAGGTATTGTTTGGGTGCAAAATGGAAAAACAGCTTCTAGTCTATGTAGTCTTTAGAATTGAACTGCAAATTTGCAATCAAAACAACGCCAAACAATCTATCATTTATAAGATGAATGGAAATACCATCAAACTTTTTATAATTCAAAGGAAAAAGAACATAAACTCATTAAGTCATAACTCATAGAGGAAAACATGTGTGGGATGAATTTAGAAACAACATCTTGCTGTAGAAGACCCATCCATCCAAAGATTTTTCAAAACGATTGTTCTTTTGCATCCACAGCTTTGACGTTTTTGTTGTTAAGGGGGTCCGGAATTTCTTCCTCTCCCATTTTAGAAAAGTATTATTGGCTTTCCAGGCTCTTCAAAGCACTTGAATGTTTGTTGTTCTGCTTATGGATCTCCACTATGCTCATTGAACTGGGGCTTGCCTTGATCGTCATATCATTTTCTTTAACAATCAAAGGTTCTGGATTCTAGTTTTGTATGGTGCATCTCTAAAAATTTGGTTCTGAATAATTATTATACAGGGTGGATCACACTTTCTTTCTTTTAAAAGAATACGACATTTTTGAGGAGAGGGACAGAGAGAAAGGTGCGTATAGATCCCTTGTCCAAGCTGCTTCTTTGGACTAATGTGTTCTAAGCAATTAAGGTTTTGTCCTTAAATTAAATAGATAGAACAGTAATAAGATTTTTTTCCCCATTGATTATTTGCAGTAAGATTTTTTTACATGTTCTTGAGCAAAATGCTTTTCACAAAATGTATGAAGAAAGAGAACTTCTTAAAAATACCAAAAAGTATAGAAGAAATTCAAAGTTGAAAAGGCCTCCATGCCCTAAATCAACATACGAAAAGACCAAGATAAATCATAATTCTTGATCACAATCCAGAGGAAGAAAAGGCTGAATTCAGAGCTAAGATGAAAAAAGTGACTGCCCACAATTAAATCATCTATAAAAGGGAAAGGGTCTAAAGTGATAGAATCACTGGCAGTGAGAAAGGAGGAAATGTGGAGAAGAAAAATATATAATTCTGTGTATTGTATAAAGGTGAAGTATATACAAACAAGACAGAACATCAACGTCAAAAAGAAAAGAAAAGAAAAGAAAAGCTATAACTAGCTACCGGACACAAGGCTTCAAATATATTTAAGACACTAAATATATGTAGTTTACAAAAAAATGTCATAAAACATCAAACTATGCAATGAATTGATAAAATACAGATAAAAAACAAGAAAAATACATAAAGTATTGTTATTAAATTACAGAACTGCAGTAGAGAAGCTCTTCAATTTTGGAACCTTGAAATTAGCAGAGAACAGCCTTGGGCTGTCTACTGGTGAAAATGTCCTTGTTTGTCGCCCTATTGAACATTGCCGAACTCCCTGGTGATAATTGTAATCTTGTTAGGTCAGCCTCTAACATAAATAACATTGTCATCTCCATCTAAAATTGGATAAAGAAATTTGAATAAATAACATAATTCGCAGAGTCCATCTCCATAATCTAACACTATAACGATTTAAATAATGTGCCAGTATTCACAATCCGTATTAAATTAGATGAGAGATCGTATGTGGTACATAAATGCAAGCATCTATGCCCTAGTTGGAGGGGCATACTGTCAAACAGAATAATTGCAAGTCAATTAAATTAAAAGTGATAAATTTAAATGCCGAATGAGGCATACATGATGACAAAGAACAAGCATAGCGTTAAGGTTTTTCTGGTAATATAGTAATATAAAAAGGAAGCTGATAAAAAACTAACCTAATAATGATAATCTATGGAGCTCAGTCACCATGAGAGAAGCAGTGAATTACAACAAATTGGAATAATTAATGTTTTGCGTCACGTGTGAGGTTCAGCTGATTGATTGGCTGAATATATGTAGAGCGCCTGAAAATGTCTGTAGATCTATAATAAGAAACGGTATGAGTCACCTTGGCATCTACCGAGGAAGCTTCATTATGAGAATTTATTCCTCACAGACTAAAAAACCATAATTAACCTAGGACAATGTGACCCTATTGTACCCTCTATACAAAGACAATGCTCTCAAACTAGAAACAAAAAAAATGCAGACTCTCTAAGCAGATTTAGAGAAATAACTCGGAAAGAGTTGCTTCCATGAATTTCATACATGATCTAGTTAGACAGGCTTCACTAAACCCAAATTTAAGTTCTGAATACTTTCCATAATCTGAATTGTTAGGTGCAGCAAATGCAAATACTGATTATTGCAACCTCAAAGGATCTTTCCCATAGATTCAGGTTTGATAAGGCCAACATCTGTAATGGTCTGGCAGTTTAGGTGGCCAATTTTGCAGGGGACCATGATTGCTTGGGGGCATGGATCATTACTCTGCTAGATAAGCTTAAAGACTTGGTATCTGCTGATAGATGTGAGTGAACCGAGGAAAGAATGGAATACATTTGACACTTAATTACAGTAAAAGAAGGTCAACATTTTGCAAAAGTGAGAGGGAGCAATTTCAACCCAATCGGAGAAAATGAAAAAGAATGAGTCAAACCACGGAAAGCTGTGTATATGCCAATCAACTGAATGCTCTGGAAAAGGATAAATAAACCAGAAGACTGAAATTCCAAATGATGAAATCTTTGCAGAGTTTCCATATAATCTAATTGGAAGATATATAATTTTTTCCTCAACAGCAATCGACATGAGAAATTCATCTAGGTCATAGAAACAATGATCTTGTGGCAGTTTACAGAAGATGGACGAGAGAAAATTCTGATATGTGTAATGATACAGAAGATGGACGAGATAAAGTTTTCATATGCATTTTGTTGTTCCAATAAATATTAATTGTTAATGTTTCATATCTTGCTGTCTGGAAATTTTGTAGTCTAAACTATAAATTATAAAGTATTTAAATGTGCAATAAATCATACCATTTTAACTCGGAGCATCTCCTGGTCACTTAGGCTATGTGTAACACCTAGGCCATCCTAGTGCTTAAAATCACTTAGGCAGATTGAAAATATAAAAGCATGTTTTGTATCTTGTATTAAGTAATATGTAGAAAATATTCATACTAAAATAAAAAAGGTGGCAAGGCAAGTATATAGAAAGATAAAAGAATATATCAACTATAAATTTCTAAACGGTACTTTATGTATCAAATCCCTCCACAAACTATTCTTCATGGACAAAAATAAGAAATAGCTCTCATGACAAGGAAGCCAAAATGCATAATATGATGTATTGAAAGTTACATGCTTCTAATCATTAACAGACTATCAGATTAACTTATTATGCGACATACCAAATCCTTGACACAAAATCATGAAGTCCTAGGAATCATTTGATGGCTCTGCAGCAGTTTAGAGAGAATAAATTCATAATTTTGATAAAAATGATGCTGTAAGAATAAACAAGTCTTAGTCCATTAATTCCGGGTCAGCTATAAATATAGATTAAAAGTATATGAAAGACAGGGAAGAGGATCCATAAAATGCAAGGACATATGATAGGCATTGTTTAAAGGTAGGTTAATCTCACTATGACGCATCAAGATATCAAAAACACTTAATACCAATTTCTTTCACTGAATAATCATAAATTAATAAGTAAAAAAAACTAGTCTCTGCGAAATTAGATGCTAAGCTCCATGTCCCAGTAGCACAAAAGACAAGTCAGCTTGTGACTAGGTATCCCATTAATGGTGTTCAAGGACATGGCGTACCTTTTATACAAATTGTGCTCCTGGTGAATATGGTGAAACCCAAAGCCAACTTTGAGATTCCTGACCACCATATTATATCAAATTAATCTCCAAGCTACAAAAGGACCGCAAGCTTCCAAATTTAGACTGTTGAATACCATTAGACTCTTATCAGCATGTCTTTTATACACTAACTTCTCTATTTAAGGATTGTATAATGCATCTCAAAGGCCCTGCATGATATTGGTAATATTGGCATGTCTGCCAGAGTAGCAATACTTTGCATCAACAAACTAGATCATCTAAGAGGATCGCCATATGACACAGCTACAACAGGTGGCAAGATAAATAGAGCCAAGTTAATGGACAATAGGACAAATATTATATGCAACATATGACAACATACGAATTTAAGATTAAGGCTCACAAGTGACCAACATACAGAAGATGACATGACAAAAAGGAGTCAAGTTCATAGGTAAAAGTGGTGAGTGATAGCAGGGCAAAATATATCAATTATAGAAGCAAGGGCAAAGCATGGAGACAATGTGCCATGGGATGAAAAAGCACACAATCTCTTGCTTTGCTAATTCTCTATCTGGTTATTGTTGTGGGTGTTCATTGTCATCAAAAAAAAAAAAAATTGAATGTCGTCATGATACAAAATTTGCAATTAGATGATGTATGAAAAGAAGTTCACTGTACAAAGACAAATTGATGTAGATTTAAGCTTGACTAGATAGAGAACATGACCAGTGCACAGCCATAAAAGAAAACAGTCTACTGCACTAACAGCTCTTTCTTAAGCATCAAACGTTCGTCTACAGTAACTGTTTTAACTTCATGCCAAAAGCAATCAACCATGCCTAGATACTATTATAAAGTTGTTAGCCGCATGGTACACTATACCGGCCCAAACCGGACGGTACAGTATGTACCGTACTGGTTTGATACTAGTATCCAATACGGGAGGCGGTATGCTAAAAAAATTCCATACCGACACTGTGCTAGTGTGGCGCTGGTATGGAGTCCGGTACCAAGACGACGAACCTCGGTTGGCCGGTTCCCATAATTCCATAGATAGAAGACTAGACAAATGAGCCAGCGTCTTCTACAATGATTATGTAAATTTATTATGTCATCTTTTCTTTGTGAAGTGGGAAAGTAGCTTCTGCTGCTTATACAGGACAACTGATTGGGTGGATTGAAATGCCATTGATACCTAATGGCTTCAGAAAAAAACCAGGGATGATTACACAAACATTAAATTCTGTGACATGGCTTGCAATTACGGTCTAACTTACAATGAATTTCATATTTGATGAGAAGCATAACATGTATAATCAGATAACTGATCGGATATTCAGGTAGGAATGTCAGCTTACATGCACATGTAAAAGTGTAGAAAAGGAAAAAGGGGGAGAATCCAAAGTAACTAGCTAGTTTGTGTTGCGCTTACGTTAACTGTACTGGAGATCCGTGATCCAGCAGAATCTTCAGTAGCACGTTTATGCTTTTGACTTACATCACCTCTTGCACTTTCCAATTTACGTTTCCGAGAACTCCTTACACAACTCTCTACGGGTGTGACTGATGCATTTCTTGAGTTCCTCCAAGAATCCAAATCCTTAAAGAATACAGATTTCGTGTTAGTGCCTTTTGTGGCATCCATCTCAATCTTTGCAAGGTCGCTTCTTAACTTTGCAATTGTTTCATCCCTCTCCTTGGCCAAAGTTCTCAGCTGCTCCATATCAAGCTGAATCTGTTCTAGCTTTGCAATAGCTTCTTTGGCTTCTTGTGTTTGCCGTCTCAGATCCAATTCTAGCCTAGCCCGCTCAGCCTCTAATCCAGATATGGTCTCATCCTTCTCACTGGCTGATGACTGCAACTTCTCTAGATTACGGACAAGCTTCTCCATGGCTTCCTCAGCCTGTTCAACTTCTATTCTTTTGCTCTTAAGGAGATCAGTGTAGTCCTTTTCCATATCCTTGAACTTGTTCCACACAAATTCCTTCTCTGCCAACAAGGCAGAGACCTCAGACTCCTTTTCTGAGCTAAGCCTTTTGTAAGCATGTTTTAGCTTCCGAATTTCATCTTCCAAGGCAGTGTTGCAACGATCATCTTTCTTGGGATTTCCTACAGGGTCTGCCTCGCTAAACCCAGCCCTTCCATTATGAACTTCTCTGCCTTTCATTTTTTCCTATGGAAGAGATGACCCAATGGTCGAAGAAAAAATTACTACGATTTGAACTGCAAGGACCTAAAAGCACTTTGACACCCTAAATTGAGGAAAGAGCATGTGAAATCGTAATAATACCTTCAGCTCTGAGATTTCGGCACTCAGAGTCTCAGCACAAGCGTGGAAGTCCTCTGAATCGCTCTCGGCAAGTTCTGTTACATTTAACATAAATTAGAACAAAAAAGAATAAAAAAAACAGAACAATTACAAAGAGATTTGACAATTATATTAGCAATTCAAGAAAATTAAAACAAATAAATTTTTGTTACGTTCTGAAGAACACACTGGGAGTTTCTTCTCTACTTTCTCAAAAAAGAAAAGGAAAAAAAAAAAAAAACAAAGCACTCATTCATCCACAAATAGGCTCAACAGGTGGGAGAAAATCTTTAAAAAAGAAAATTTATGCCAACAAGAAGGGAAAAAATACGTCAATGCTGAAAAGAAGGAAAAGGGGGGAAAAGAAAACAAGAAAAAGAAAGAAGGCTATCCAACCGTGTTGAATTTTGTAGCACAAAGCTTCTCTCTCCTTGATCCCGACCATGAGATCCAACTTGGCCGCCTGGACCCGACGACCCTTCCTCTCCTCCTCCTTCATCTGTGAACCCCAAAAAAAGAACAAGTTTTTCAGGAAACCTTGGAAAGATCGCAGTCAGGACTGGCTCTAGGGTTTCGATCCGGGGTTATTTTGTACCTGGGCGATGTGGGATTCGAGGAAGCAGGCCTTGGAGGCCCAGCGGTCGTTCTGTATGCGGATGTAGCGCTCCAGGAACTTGCGGTCGTCAGCTAGGGTTTCGATCTGCGACTGCCGGGACTGCAGCATCTCCACCAGGGTCCCAAATATCCGCTGCCATTGGCGGCGGTCGGAGGATGAGGACCGCGAATTCTCGTGGCCGCCCATCGATTCGCACGGCCAGGGAGAGGGAGAGATTTCGAGCAAGCGAGCGAGCGAGCGAAGAGAGAACAGAGAGGGGAGGAGGGAAAGATTACCGTTGCCCTTAAACGCTCGGGTCTCCTTTTCCAATTTTGGAGGAGGGGCTACAGTTGTACAACCGAATTACAAAAGCTCTGTAAGGTTAGAACTAGTCTCGGCAACTCAATCGCCGACTCTGTTTAAAAACCACAACATTCTTGTGGCTTGCTCTGTCCAACATGCTCTGTCCAACAAGTTTAACACTCGGTTTGCCTTGCCAAAAAAAACTTTTCAAGAACTGTGCAATTGCATCCTTGTGGTATCTTTATCTCAGCCCTATATCTCTATGATTCTAGAAATTCTAAATTTTAATTTTCTAATTTCAAAATTTTAAATTTTGAATTTTGAATTTTGAATTTCAAATAATATAAATTTAGGATTGATTCTGGAGATCTATTTATTATTTTTTTCTATTTTTGTATCATCTTAATTATAATCTCTTGTACATTCTCAACTAAACTATTTGATAAGATAGGTACAAAAAGTTTTCTATAATATTTTTTTCCGATATATTCTTCTTTCCTACTGCTATAATGTCGTGATAGGTTGTTGCATCTATGGCTAAGGGAATCTTTCTCTTCTTTCTTGCAACCAGCTATTTTGATGTTGCTTGTGGCTTTTAATTGGAGCTGTTGGACTGAGAGGAATCCTGCATTTTTCTCCACAAGAACTCTTCTCTGTTGGCCATTGTGCAAAAAGCTATCAAGCTTTTCTATGACCGGTCTATCTTCTGCTCTGATAGAGAACTCTTGGGCTGCTCCTTGTGGGATAATTAAGCTCCTTTCTGTTCATTTTGGTTTTTTGATGCTTCTGTTCTAGGCTTTTTTCCGTTTTAAAATGCCAGTTCTTCTCAGGTTGTTTTGGTTGGAACTGTAACTCCTCTATATCTCTGTAACCTATTCCCTTCCCTTCTGTAATTCTTTCTTCCCCAATTTAATAAAGTCTGGTGGTCTTTTGACCTCCATTTTCCCTCAAAAAAACCATATCAATAGATCAAACGCATGTGTGGCTACAAGAAAATGATAGTGCTTTGTGCAACCAATATAAAATTGAGGGAAAAGAAAACAACTGCTCGCCACCAGTGACATTGGAACCTTTTGCCCATCAACAGTAATATACTGGACTTCGTTTCAAAAGTAGTTGTTCTGAATCCTAACCTATTCATTCAGGCACAATTAGAAACGAAGAATATAGGGCTCGTTTGGTTCGCGGGAAGCATTTTTCCTCCTAAAGATATGATTCTTGGAAAGCAGATTCCTAGGAAGAGGATGCCTAGAAAAGTATTTTTGGCATGTTTGGTTGATCATGAGAAGTGACAGATTTTCAAAATGCTTATGTTTGGTTGACCATCCACTTTCCTGGAAAAATTATGTGCAATTCCTATTATACCCTTAATAAAAATTAGGTTTTTAATGCCTCTTTAATGCTGAAGGGACTTTTTGAAAAAAAATAAAAATGGAATGATTTCCGGCTCATGGAAAAGTAACTTTCTTATATTTCTCATGGAAATGTGGGAGTCATATTCCCATGGGAATACAACTTTCCCATCTCTCTCATTTGAAAACTCTAACCAAATAAGAAGCATCTCATTACTTTTCCGTTGACCACACTTTCCTCCCTACTTTTCCCTCGAACCAAACAAGCCCATAGAAAGGGAAAAAAATCAACATAGAAAGAAAAATAATCTTTTAAGCAGTCAAAATGTCTCCATGTTTGAAGGCCTTGGGTCCGAATTATGCGAGGATGCTCTAAGATTTCTAACGTGGTGTCTGAGCGGCTCAACTTCTATATATGATGGAAACTCCATGCAATATGCTCGGGGGATGTTTAATGAATCTCACATATGATTATATAAGAGAGAAACTAGATGGCATGAAAATAAATTAAAATGATTTGAGTATTTTTTTTTTTTTTGATTGGGAGTAAAGAAAAAAAATCTCTTGAAAATGGACAAAAAACATCAGAGGGGGAAAAAATAGTTGGGATTAAAGTCGCCGTCCCAATTCTGATAATAGTTCAACTAGCACATTAACAGGAGAAAGATTATTTAAAACAGATCGTCCAACTAATAGTATAATGTTTTGTTCTCTTAATTGACTTTCCCTATCCAAATTTTCAATTCGATATTTTTGATGGTCTCAATTGAACGTAGGATGGCCAGATGAGATGAGTGATCTCGCAAGCTAGCTTGCACTCTGATCAAAATCCAGCTCGAGTTCAGCTTGCTCAGTTAATTAGCGCATCAAGATAGAGCGGGACCTACTTTGCTTGAATTTGACTCAATTTAGTTCAAAATATAAAAAATAAATATTTTATATATTATATTTTATTGTATTTATTATTCATAATGTAAAAATTAAAATATAATAAAAATACTCCAAAAACGATAAATGAAAGCTTTGAAGGACCTTCAGCTCTAATTAGATCTCTTAATTAAATAAGCTATTTTTCAATAGCTTAAGTTTAGCCTGGAAATAAATGGGTTATCTCAATCTTAATTCAACTATAAAAACAAGCCAAGTTTGATATAAGCCTAATTCACTTGTTTTCCACTCGTTCACAACTCTGGTTCAACTAGTAGCCCTTTTGTGAAGGCAATACCAAGTTACAAAGAACTTCTACCCTATTTCTATAATATTTTCTGCAGAAAAAAAAGAAGCCATGATGCTATCTTGCAGCTATGGTTTGTTAGGTTGTGAGTTCCAGTTGACGATTCTGCTAGCTCAACCTCCTCCAAAAGCAGCACTGCCAAGAAGTAAACCCGGGTGTGAGCTCTACCTTAACCTTTGAGTGACTTCAGTCATCCATGATCATTGCTTTTTCCTACAAATGCCATCTTGCCAAAGGTTGGTTGAAGGGTACAATTCATGGCAAACCAATCAGCAGCCTACTTTTTCCATGTGGTATGTGGGTTCTACAAGCTCAAATATGCCGGAGAACGATGACAAGTCGTCATCATACTCTCTGGATTATTTTTTAGAATCTCTCTTCTGTACTCCGACCTCATTAGAAAAGAGGTAGCAGTTGCCTACAGCCAAAAGGTATAATTGAACAAGAGAGTGTTTATCTTTGTTTCAGGGTCATCCAAAAGTAGGTTATGGATTGTTTTCAGGTTGACACAGAAAAAAAAAATTCAGACAGGTTAACTAATAAAAACTGCTGGAAGATGCTGACAGATCAACTGATAAGAAATGCAGCAATAGTTTGACATGCGCGCATAAGCAAGCATCTAATCATGAAGAAATAAGTATGTCAATTGGCCTACAGTTAGTTTAAAAAAGGGGCAGAGTTAGAGACAGATTGTAACAAGTAAACCGTTAGAAGGTCCGATCTCTCCTTCCTTATGGTTGGCAGGATGGATTCAAGTGGCAATCTCCAAAATTTGAGCACTGGATAAGTTTCGAGAATTCGATAGAAGAATTGTTCTTTCCTTGTTCTTAGCATCAAAGATAACAAATAATACACATTGTTTTTTGAATCTCAAACACCTGATTTTCTCAGTAGGGTAATTTACTCTAGTTTTATTCTGCGCCATGCTCCTGCCTTAAGGTTACAGACATTGGTATGTACATGATTGAGTCCACCAGAAGCCAAATATAAGTTTCAATCCAAGGCATACGATGCGGGTAGATTAGGTTTAGAATTTTTCCTATTTCTTGCTCTAAAGAGAATCTGGGTGCTGCTTTCAAGGTTTGAATTCTCCAAGGTGTTCGGTGGAGGTTGGTAGCCTGATAACCTGTCACACAATTCAGCTATTGGGTTAGATTTGGATGAGATGCATGCATCAGCTAACATCTACACTCATGAAGAACATAAAGATGTTAATTGGCCTGCTTGGGAAACTAGTACTAATAATAAAGGAAAGCAGTGAAACAATTAACCTTTTGAAAGTCCATCTCCCTTTGTTATGTTATGTTGGGCATATGCCTTGCATACATTTGTCCAAGGGAAGTGCTCGAAAAGTTTAAGTTTATCTTGACTTTCTAGTCCATGATTTATTTTTTAGATTCTTTTAGATCAACATAACAAATCATAAATCCATTTGACCTTCTTTTCATAATTAACAAACCTCCTTTTCTCTACCTCTCTCTAGACAGCTCTTGTTGCTTGTTTATCCAAAGAACATGAAGTATGTTTAGCACAATATCTTTAAGCAAATTATAGTTCTCTCTCTTCATAATGCATTAGAAAGGAGGACAGCAAGAGCTTCTGTATTAAACAAAGAAAACGAAGCACATATTTCAATTTTTCACTAAGTTAGTATGACGAAGTTAAGTGTCGCATTTATGCTTCCATGAACATAGCATAAGTTGTTCATATTATGCAAAACAATTGATGACAGGTTGAAAACATCCATGCTACAACCAACATCATGGCTTTAAATTGTGATTGATCGTTCTTACGGTTTTCAGAAAGAAGGAAAAAAAAAAGGATTTTCAGAAAGAAATTAACAAAAGGAAAAAAAAAAATCCTTGTACACCCTCAGCTAACATCATAAATCTACGTGGAAACACGGGGGCTTGGAGGATAACGTTGGTGCGCCGCATGTCACTATTAATTAGTCAAATGACAAGAACACCACACACGATGAGAGAGAACTGTTCTAGAGAGGGTATGCAACCAAAAGGACCATCTTCATGATCCCTTTTCTTTATTCTTCTTGCTTATCTTGTGACCAGCTACCTTTGGCTGGCAAATTAGGACCCTCCACCTTGAAAGATTTTTTCTTTTTTCTTTCTTTTTTTCTTTGACTAGCCCCTTTAGTGACTTTACAGTTGTCCTCATGGTGAGCAAATGAGGAGAAGGTTGAGATGCTAAAAGACAAAGCGACGTCTGCTAAAAAGATTAACCAATGGAAAACTGTGTTCTGGAGTCTGGGTTGGAAGAACAAAACAGACTTAAGAGCCTACTAGATGTCTATCTGGAGAACTATGTGAGTGGTATTGAGAATGAAGTATAAACTATAGATAGACATATATATATATATATATATATATATATATATATATATATAGGTAAAATGAATAACTAGCCTGTTCACAAAGATAATCTTGAAGATACCACAACTATATTTTTCATTAACTAATATATAAATTCATTAGCTGAGTAGAAGCGGTGCTGTTGGCGGGATGTCTTTTTCTTTCCTATTGCTCACAGTATCTTAACTAACATAAGTAACGAAGGACTCGGTCGCAGCCAATTCAGCAATTTTTTTGCTTTTTTTTGTTCGGAGATCAGCATCTTTCTAGCAGCAGCAGCAGATTAATCAGCACTCTTCTCGTCTCCATTGCTTCTCGAGGCCTCTGTTATTATTATCGAGATATATACAGATTTTTTTTTGCTAAAATGGATAATTCATACAGTATGGATATATCTAATAAAACCAAAAAATAATAAGTTCCGAGGTACTGTATAATTTTCTTTTTTCAATCTATAGAGTATCACCAGAGTAACTAAACGCATATAAAACTACCTAATCTATGATTTTATTAGCCTCTCTAAATACGTGTTTGGTCTAAAAGGCTACAATCAGTATGTCTCGGTATATATGGAGTTTTAATGGGAGCCTCCTCCAAGTAATTTTTTTTTAGTGCCATACATCCGACGCACATTGTACCAGCACAATGAGACAACAAGAAAGGAAACTTTAAGGCAAATGCATACGGACGGCACCGTTGGTGGGTGCCGCGCGCATGCAGGCGATACGGCCACCGCGCGCGTATCACCATGGTCCAGGGGGGAAACCGCCCAGATGTATGACTGCCGGGCGGTTGACGAAATTGTGAATCCGATTATTACGGCGGAGGAGCTTTAAGATCCCGACATCCGACATCGACGCATGCAACGCCAATAAACAATAAATACACAGAGGGAGCGGAGCCGTTTGCGTTTCTTAAGGAAGATACCCCTTAATTATTTAACGTGCGATCATCATACAAAAAAAAGATCCATCAGACGAGGGGAAGAAAAAGATCTCACAGAGAGGGAGAGAGGGAGAGAGGGAGAGAGAGAACGGAAGATAGCAAAGATGGGGAGATCTTCGACGATCTCGTGCTTCAAGTTTATGACGTGCAGCGGCGATGTAGCTGGCGGCGACAATCCCGCATCGGTGGAGGTAGCGCTTGCTTTCCTTTTCTTCTTTATTTTCCTTTTTTTTTAAATTCTTTTAGTTTCGGTTCGTTCTCAAGTGTTCCTTAGGAAACTAGGCTATGTTTCGTTTCCTCCAGTGTAGCTGAGAGCAGAGTCATGTAATTTAAGGTGATATCTAATTCTTGAGCCGGATTAATTTGGATTTGAACTAGATTCTTTCCTCCATTAGCAGGTCCGGGCCGTGCAAGTGTTTGATGAACTCCATTTTTGCTGGATAGTCCGCATGTTTGGGGGTGAAAAGGGCGATCTGTTTGGATCTAAGTATTTCTAGGTAAAGTAATAGAAATAAAAAAAAGGTTTTACTTGCAACAATATATGGATAAAAGATCGAAATGAGAAACGTCGTTAAAGCAATGTCTCCTTGCAGATGATTGGTATAGCTTGTTCGCTTTGTTTGAACAGAATAACACGAGGTAGAATCTGGTGGGTAGGTGTGTGTGAGTGGTATATAGACACTGTTGATGACGTTCTGCTGAAGAAAAGATATTGTTGACAACATTCATAGGGATTTCGAATAGGAGATAGCCTTATATAGGAATTACTGGCAAACAAGAATCCATGAAGCCAATCCATATAATTGTGAGAAGACTTGAAATCTATGGTTATGCCTTTTTGCTTAATTATTCTTAAAGTGAATAAGAACTGTTTGAGATATTCCATATTGCTTTTGCCCCAAGTTTATGGTTTCATTAACGGTAAGTAACGACTCATATGCTTACACAAACATGCCTTCTTCTAGATTTTTCATGAAATGATAAAATCTACTTTTACTAATATACTTCTACTAATATGTTAAATTTGGGGATTCATGCAAGCCAGAGAAGGCTGAATGCTCGGTCTTTGTAAGGAAAAAGCTTTCATGTACTGGTGCCGGTGAAGTGCTGGTCACCGGTTGGCACAGGTCATGCAGTGTTATGCCATAGTGACACCAAACAAAAAAAGGGCCTAAAAAATTATTTTGCAGTTCAAAATACAAAAATGATTCTGTAAGTGTCATGCTGAACTTAGTGCTAGTATTCGCATGTCGGCTGGCATGGAGAGGCAAGAGCCAGCATTTAAGACTTTGATGGAGATATTGCAATTTTATGAAAAATAGAGGTGCCGGATCCAAGTCTGCTTTTAAGGACCAAAATCTTGTAGAATTTGAATTCAATCATGCAAGATCTCAAGATCGGTAACCAGATCTGGGTTTTCTTACTTCAAGTGGAAAAACAAGAGCATTTGAAGGATATGTACCAAAACAATGGAACCCCTTTTTATATGTGGTTTTGGCTGGTTGGTTAGCTGTTGTCAAAACCCGAACCTTTGATAAGTTGTATCTGAGATATATCTTTGTCAGCCAAAAGTCATAAATATGGCATAGAAATATGTGTTCAAAGATGCGACTATAAGATTATCATAACATGGCAGATAGAAGACCACAAGTGAAAATACATAATGCAGATATATTCATCTAAGAGTGCCAGGCTACCATGTACAACATAGCAAGCCTGCCAAATTGAACTAGAAACTTCAGATCAGAATGTAAGATGTGTCATGCTCCTTCACCATCACCACCATAGAGTTATGATCCTGAAAATAGTTCTTTTCTTTGGAGATGATCATGTTTTAAGACCTTACAAAAAAAAAGGATCGGTTCCAATTTCGTTTTTGATCACAACTATTGAGTTTTGACTCGAACAGTTTAAATGAATTTAGAAATTTAATGTGAAATAATAACTTAATCCAAATGATTAGATACCATTCAGGTAAATTGTATAGTTTGGTACCCTTGGGTGACTTAGGTACAGGATGCCCACCTTTAAGGGGAGCTACGAGAAATCTCCTATAATTTTTCCACCCTCTTCTGACTATAAATATGCCAAACAAAACATTCCTTCCCTTTCAAAATCCTATAAAATATGATAAGGAAACAATTTCATTTATTTTCCTTCTCTCAAAAAATCATTTTTTCTTCCTTTCATGCCTTTGTTTTGCTAAGTTTATTCCTTCACTAATCCTCTTTTTATGGCTTTAGTAGGATTTGTTTGTGTAAAACATGTTTCGAGGGCTCTTCTAAAATCTACTGAATGTCATATATAGTTTTAACTCTTTTACTAAGTTAAGTTAATCTTAATATGTTTTTTTTTCCTAGGCATTTTGTCCTCATTTTTAGCTGCTGAATGTAATTTTTTGATCTTGTGTTCAATCTTTTTAGAGCAAAGCATCGCTGGATAAAGGGAGGTGGAGTTTCCGAAAGAGATCCTCTAGGCACTCTGTGATCTCAGAACCTGGTTTGAACACGAATATACCAGAAACCATGACTAATAACTTCGACTCTGGAAAGGATTCACCTCTTCCGGAAAGCCCGCCCATACTAGAAGAGATAAATGAAAAACCCCTATTATCAGCTGCAGTTAATTCAGAAGTAGCTGACACAGTATATTTGTCTGTGCCACAAAGCCCCCCTGGGCTAGAACAGACAAATGAAACACCTCCAATACCAGCTGTAATTGTTCCAGAAGTATCTGATGTGCTGCTTGCTGCTGAAGTTACAACCACCATTGATAACAATTTCCAGGAAGATGTTGTTACCGTCATCCAGGCTGCTATCAGGAGATACTTGGTACTATGCTTATTTAGATTTTAATTTTCCATGCTGCCCAATGGTGGGTTGAAATCATATTTTTTCTTGACTTATTAAACTACTTACAGGCTCAAAAAGAACTTGAAAGACGTAAGAATCTTGTCAAGTTGCAAGCTGCTGTACGTGGTCATCTTGTCAGGAGACAAGCTGTGGGAACTTTGCGATGTGTACAAGCCATTATCAAAATGCAAGCACTTGTGCGGGCTCGCCATGCACATCGGCTAGAGGAGAAGTTTGCTGCAGGAGAGAAGCTTGATGAGAAAATCCAGGTAGATTCCTTGATGTAGAATCTCTTGATGATGCTTTTGCCTTGTTCAATACTTCTTACCTATAACAACTACAGTTGCCTTATACATATTGACTGGCTAATGTTCAGAACTTGTATCAGTTGGGTTTTGGACTAATTCTAGCACAAGATTAAAAAATTTAGTAGAATGGTCTCTTCCAATCCTGTATTGGCTATTTTCAAATGCTAAATGAACCAACTAAGTTCTGCTAGCAAGGTGTGAAATTTTGGTGGCTGACATTCTTTCTTTTTAAACCTCAGAGCCAAATACTGCTGCGGTTAACCAATGTTGAGACTTAGACATCCTTCTGAATCCACATGTTTTGTTATTTCCTTCATTGTGTCCTTTTCTACTTTTCCAACTAGGCCATCAAATCTGTCCTAATGGTAACTGCTAGTCGGAGATTTATTTTCCTTTAAAGTTTAACTTTTTGTTGTTGTCGTTGTTTTGTTATAAATTGTCGTTGGAAGCTAGATTTTCCTTCTTTGGAACCAGATATCTTGTTGTTTCATATGAAAATTAAGTTTGACCTTGTTTCTCATTTCAGATTAATAGTGGCATGAAATCAGATACAGCATATACTTCAACTGAGAAATTACTTTCCAATGCATTTGCTCGTCTGGTATGACTTACTGATCCCTTTTTGACTTTCAAATTTTAGTAAAAGGTTTCTGTTTGTATTTAATCTTCCAAATAGAAACTTATAGTTTTATACTTCGCTGCAAGCTTTTGGAGTTGATGCCCAAGACAAAACCTATTCATGTCAGTTGTGATCCTTTGAGATCTGATTCATCATGGAAATGGTTGGAGAGGTGGATGGTTGTGATGTCTTCAGAAATAGGGCAGCAGCAGGAGTTTAATTTAGATAAAGATAATCAGGGGGAGAAAGAAAAGACCAACTTTGCTGCTTCCAGAGCAGTAAACACTGTTCCTCACACTGTCGCCTCTATATCATCAGATTCAAAGTCATCTCCTAGTAAATCAGCAATAGCAATTGAAGGTAAAGGAGATTTAATAAAGGAAGATTCTGCTGAATACGAAGTTCATATTTCTGTATCCATTTCAAATCAAAGCAACAGTTTCGTAGCAAAAGATGACCAAGAACAGTCGCAGCACGAGAGTAAGACTTCAAGCATGATTGAAGAGAATAATGAATCTGCAGCATCAATTGAAGGTGAAGTAGATATAATATATGAAAATTCTGCTGAATATCAAATTGATGTTCCTGTATCTATTCCAAATCAAGAAATCAGCTCTGTAGCAAAAAAAGACCAAGAGCAGTCCCAGTGTGAGAGTGAGACTTCAGGCATGATAGAAGAGAATATGAAAAGTGGGGGGTTCGAGGAGACTTTTGATTCTACCACAAGTCAAGTACCAGCACAATCAGATGCAACTTCACAGTCCTTACTTGATAACAATTCCACCAAGCCTGGAGTTGACATGGAAAACCAGAAGTGTGTCATTGAAGGGGCAACCTTTGAACCACTGGAGACTCAAGGGAAAAAGTGTGCATTGAAGTCAAGAAAGGAACTTAGTCCAGCATTTGCTGCTGTACAATCAAAATTTGAGGAACTGAGCTCAGCTTCTAGTGCAAGCAGGTCTGTCGCTTATGTTAATCGAGGTGCTGGAGTTCAATCTAAACTAATTCATCCTCGAGTTGATTCTCTGACAAAGACTGAGGAGCATAGCATGATAGAAAACTCAATATCTCATGGTCCGGTTGAGAATTCTGCTTCGGAATGTGGCACTGAGATATCTGCCTCTTCTACATCTGACTTGCCAGAAAGATCTGGAGTTGATGACAGGGGTATTGCACTTAAAGTTGGAGTTTTACAGAAAGGAAATTGTAATTTGACTGATGGTGCTGATAGTGCGTTAAATAATGAAATTATGAATTCTGACGCAAAATTTAGTCGCACTGAGTCAGATGTGTTATGGCCACAAATACTTAAGGAAAGTGATAAAAATTTGTCAAGTACTGATGCTACTGTTGATTCAAAACAGGAGGATCAACTGCCAGCAGAGTCAACAACATCAAGCATTCAGATTCAAGTTGACAATCTGAAAGATACACAAATTTGTAGTTTATCACCAGAGGGTTCTCCCAGAAGCCATGTAACTGCTCCAGAGTCGCATATAACACCATCCAGCCAGATCTCAGCAAAAACTAAAACAAGAAAGGCAGAAAACAATATCCATGCTCAAAAGCAGAGATCTCAGTGGGCACGCAAGAACTCGTCATCAGTTCCAAAGAATGACTCAGGTGCAAGAAAAAGCGCGGAACATTTGCCAAAGGATGCAAAGAATGCTAAAATACATAACTCATTCGGGATGGCTAAACCTGATCACAATGATCATGAGCCCAGGGACAGTGGCAGCAACACCCTCCCAAGATATATGCAAGCCACTGAATCTGCAAGGGCGAAGGTTCATGATATAATCTCTCTGAAATCAAGCCCAAATGTCCATGACAAAGATGACCACATGAAGAAGAGACACTCCCTACCTATTGGAGATGTGAAGCAGGATTCATCCCCACACATGCAGAGGTCAACACCACAAGCACAGCAGAATTTAAAGACGAACAGCACCCATTCTCCTCAGAACTCTGCTGGTAACATCTTGATCTCATATGCATATATGTTTCATTAGCAAAGGCAAAGGCTAGCTGCAAATACTAAGGCCATTATTTAGCTGCACTAAAAGGCTAGTATAGTCATTTCTGAAGTGTGTAACGATATGCATTCATATGTTTTGATAGTCATTGACCATATTGGGAGCAATATTCCTGGATTTCTCAACACAAATAAACCAATCTTAATTTGTCTGAGGAGGAAAGTTAGATCGACAGATTCCATCAATTAAACTATCTTTGCCTAGAATCAACACATTCCTAATTTGTCTTAGGTTCACACCAAATGCCAGCATGTCATACAACCTGTAAGGTGGGGCCAACCTGCACAGATGTTTAAGTGGTTGTTTCAAACTTCACTGTCCTTAGCCAATAGAACGTCTACAGGGCCAGTGGTTGGAGAAATAGGTACAGCTAAGTCATTGAAGTTACTTACCTGCTTAAGTTCTCCTCGAATGATGAAGTCTTTCGGGAGAATGAGTTCTGCCTGGCTTTTTTTGTTATACAATATGCAAACAAATGGATCGTACATTTAATCTCTTAATAGAAAATCTGATAAAAGGCCATTTAGCAAGTAAATATTTGTTTATTAGAGAACAACTTTCCTGGAAATTTATGACTTGATGGTGTTCCTTTCTAATGTGATGAATTTCTTGAGTGTATTTTTTTGAATTTTTCCCTCGGCACGGTATCTTGATTGAAGTGAGTCACATATTGAAATCTTCCCGTTTCAGAGAGGAGATGGCAAAGATGATCAGGCCTTGTTAGTAATTTACGATCTAGAAGACTTATAACAAGTTTGTTGACGTCTGCGTCGGAGTATTGTTATTTTTTCCTATTGCAGTGTGGCTTCTGATGATGATGAAAGTGTGGCTTATGGCTGTAATTTGTGGCATGATACATGATTAGGGAAAAGAGTTATGATTGTACACATACATTAACATTGTGTGAGAGATTTATATATTTAAATTTGGCCTTGTTTCTCATTTGTGTGAGATGGTAGGTATTGATAGCACTCAGTTGTATACTTGTCTTATTTATGTATGAACCTAAGATGTAATTTTTTTTCAACAGATTATGAAATTTCTGGGTTTTGATTGTAACAGATTAGAAAAGTCTTTCTTCATTTGCTTTTGCTATCACCCGGGCAGCTACTCAGAGCACCCTGAGGACCCACCTTGGGTCTAGCCTCATCAAGAACTTCTTCACACCAAGAACGTACAGAAGGTAGAAACAGAAGCCCCTATGCAATCAATACTCCTTAAGTCTCTTTGCCCAGTTCAGCAGTCCTAAGAAGCAATAAAAGGGTCAAAGGATTGAATAGGATATCCCTCTCTCTCTCTCTCTGTGGAGAAGTTTAGCTAACCTCAACATGGGAATAAGGAAAACTTACTCTGATGATATAGATGTTGCTGGTTATTTCGTTTGAAGTTTAAAATACAATTGCATGTTGTATAATTTGCATTGTCCATAGATAATTAAAACAAAACTACAACATAAATGACTTCATTATGTGTCTGAATCATGTGACTAGTGTTGCAGTAAGCGAGGCAACGGCTAAGGCTTTTGCACCTCTTATCCAATAAAACATTTCATTATAATAGAGAATATATTTTAACACCACGCCGGGACTCAATCTGGATCGGGCATGCCTGCTCAAATGCATAGCTTGAATAAGAATTTGGTCCGGGTTCCCTGGATAAGTGGACCCACTAATATATGGTCTTCGCCTTCATAGATTCTGATCCTTCGCTGTCTTGCCTTGGTAGAAGCCTGCTGTTCTTGTAGGGCATTTTGGTTTTTTAATTTCCTTTTTGTAATAGAAAATTTATGAAGGTTGAGCATAAATGCAGTCAAAGTGATCATCTCGAACAAGGATGACTATATTGCAGGAGAGGAAAAAAAAAGGATTAGGAGAATCATACAAGGAAGAAATAGGTTTAATACATTTATGACCTTTACAAGACAATAAATCTATATAAATTTTTAGAAATTTTATCTGTGGTCATTGCATGATTTTGCATCAATAAGTACCCTATTGATGCTGGGAGAAGGCGCAAAAACAACATCTTGCTTGAAGACCAAAATTAGCATATACATAGTCATAACAATGAAGCGCATAAATCATCTTGGAAAACAAATAGAATAGCCCTTGAATAATACCTCGCTAACATAGCTGAATATCCGGATCAAAAAACATGAGCTGAATATTACCTTAGGTCACATCCCCTTGCTTGTTAGGAATTCAGGCCTTGAGGGATGTTATGCCTCAAGATTTCAACCTTAATGATTTATTTCTGAAAATTCGGGATGCAAATCTTATGTTCATATTTATGAGAAATTATATCCTAAACAGTTTGCATCATATGGTCGTGCACACCATCAATCACAACTTCTCATTCCTGTAGTGATATATCAAAGATGAGCGCTTAATAAATAACGCCCACATGAACAAGTGTTATAATTCATGGCTGTATAGGATATAATTTCTCGCGTCTCAGGCCAACCCAAATATTTCCTCTTCTCCTATTGTTGGGACTTTTCTCCTAATCTTAGAAACAAACCACATGCAATGCCCAATCTATAAGGAGGCTAAAGCTCATAGGCAGATACTGTCTTGATTCATTGAAAAGGGTAATTTGGAAATGAAGAAAAGTGAAACCGTGCCTGCACCCCAAGAATAAACAGAAGTTTACAATGATGCACTGACATTTGTGACACTGCACATGACATAGAAGCTCATGGGACGCATTCGAGTAACCGAGCTCGACATTGGCATCTGAAAATTTAGACATCAATAGAATAGAAGTCCATTAAAGGAGAAGGCATGAGATCAACCGATCCGATGCCGTCCATCCCATTCAGAAGTCCATATGTTCTATATAATCAAGCTAAGTCCATGTATGCATCTGTAATCTGCCCAAGTCTATAATAGGCGCCAACCTCTCCCCAAGTCCATATCACCTCTATCAAGCATCGCATGTGCCACGATCCTACAGGAGGAGATGCTATGGGAGGATATAATAACAACATCAAGAAATTGACAATTTCCAGATACTCTACAAAGGTTTACAGTTGATGGCTTACAGAGGAAACAATTCAGTGTCAAATCTTGTTATTGACCGCTCAGCACACAAAGTCTGCATCGACCACGTTTATATGAAAAAAGTTTCAAGGATTTTGCAGCGCTAAAATGATATCAAAGCCCCTAACTCTGAAAGAAGAAATCAGAAGGCATCAGCTTGCAAATAGCGAGGAAAGGCCAAGCCCAAGCTTAAGGCCGGCTGCCTGGTCATCAACCAGTTCGCAGGATGATATGAATGCCACTGTCTGTGTCCACAATGTTGCTCATCTCACCCACTTTGAGGGCAAAGGTAGCTTCTTCAAAGGGTTTCTGCATCTGTCCCCTCCCAAAACAACCTGCAGCAGTGTAAAATATTATGGTCAGAAGATCAGCTCAAAGAAACTAAAGCACACCAGGGTCAATGCCTCACTACTCAACAAGGCCTAGAAAAAAAGAGAGAGATGAATAGGTATGTTTATCGAGTTATTGTACGCATGAAAGATGGATTCCTTAAAACTTGACAAGCAAACAAAATTGAGGATATAATGAATCAGATTATACTTATAAGAAGCTGCTTAGTTTCATTCCCATCTCCCGTTCTTAACTCTATCACATGTTAGAATTCTTCCTGACATTAGCTCTTCAGTACATAAACCAAGAAGCTGATGGTTATCTGATACAAATAGCAGCACTGTTTCAGAGTGTCAACCATAGAGACTTCACATTTATTATGGAGCCTGCAGCTCTTACAGAACCAGCTTATAGTGAGGAAGATTCCTTTAATCTCTTGAACTTCTGTCATAAATCTGCACCCTAAGGGGGCCATTAATTACAATTTGGCTTCTTTTTTTTTTGAAAAACAAAGAGGGGTTCAGGCAACTAAAGGTTCTCTCTTAAATCTCACGAGTATACGGCACTCATACAACACTCAAAGAAAAACATCCATTATATATCTGTCTCTGCAATTGTTGACAAAATATACTTGAGATGTAATGAGGACCACTTACCATTCAGAGAACAGCAAAATATATACAGTTAAACAACAACAATGCATGTGAATTACACTGTTAAAAGCAACTAAAGGAAAATAAGTCCCAACTGGAGCTGACGGCCAACAGATATGCAGACCATAGATTTTAATTGTTTCTCAGCAACTAAAGGAAAATAAGTCCCAACTGGAGCTGACGGCCAACAGATATGCAGACCATATATTTTAATTGTTTCTCAGAATGTGTACAAGGAGGTAAGACAAGAAGTTAACAAAAGAAGGACAAGGAATAATTTTATCCATCCATGGGATACACTACACAGGATAATGGAAAGACAATGAAAGGATTTGATAAATTTGGACATAGTGGATGAAAAAAGAGATGATTGTGGGGTTCTGCAGGGTTCCAGAGACCGACCTATGAAGGGGAGAGATGCTTCTAGAGATGTGTCCGATTCGTCCATACGCTGATGATATTGGAAAAGCTTCAAAATATGATAAAGACAGGCAATACTGCATGGATCAGAAGGCCCATGCTATAGTGGAATTTGATTGGTAAACCAAACTAGCATGTTTGCAATATTGACCTTAAGCACAATCAACTATGAACAGGATTTGTTGTCTTAATAAATTTCACAGAGATGGTCAGAAGAATAGCATGCTTCACACATCAATTTTTCTGTATTACAGCAAAAATGTTATATGTATTAATAATGGAAAAAGAATAGTTATGCATTCACCATGGTCCAACCCATGATCATCTCCATTATGGATTCCATGCTATGTACAGCATCTGTATAAACTATTCATAGTTGAAGCATCAACTTCCAACAACATGGGTAACACTTTGCAGTAATTATATCTTCAAAAAATCTTGATCAAGTCAGTTCTATTATTTGAATGCTTAATATAGTATTATGAGGCTTCAAAGAAGAAGATGTATCTCATCCAACCACATAAAAGTCATTTTAATTTGTATATAGACTATAGGAAAAAGTTACACGTACTAGAATCACTAAAACAATGATTAACAATCATTTTTTAAAAAAAAGAATTATTAAAAAGATGTGTCATGGCTAATGGCACTATATTAATTTGTCCTTCACGTTTATGATATAGTAAAATATTCATGCTTTTGAACCCTTTGTTGGCTTTCCAAATATCCATTCTAGAAGGACAAGCATCACACTATCTAAGGTAATAATTTTGCTGCCTGCAGAAACAATCAGATGGTAAATTATTTTGAACATGAAAACATTTTAAACAATTTACGACTATGGTGCAAATCTAAAACAATCGCATATATCATCTCTGCAAATGCAACATTTTAATCCCAAGTTCTCTTCTCTTCCTTATCCTCCCCCCCAAATTATGACTATGGTGTAGGAAGCCCCCGTGGTAACAAATCAAGAAATTAACTCTCGCGCAGCATTAATAGTTTATTGTTGATCTACATGATCCTTGACCATCAAAACCTTAGTTAATTCACTGTTAACAGCCCCCCGTTAAGGAATTAGAATTTTCTACATAAAACTTCTAACGCAAGAAAGTATTTCTATTCTAAAAGCAGCGGCAGAAAGAATCCACGTTACAGTCTTGCATCAAAGTCTAACTCTTATCATGCCTTTGAAATTGAGAAGCATCCTCCATGCATCCAAAACAATTAACAAACAGCAAGCGGAGTACAGAAGAAGCGCTTACATGAAATCAAGAAAATCAAGAAAATCAAGAAGACGCCTAATCTTATCAAGCGGGCAAAAAAAAAAGAAAAAAAAGAAAAAAGAAAACAGGATCAGTTCTAAACCAGCAACAAACGCATCAAAGAAAAACAAATCATAAGATGGAGCAACCGATTCCCGAGGATCAAGAAAACCCTAACCCTAGCATCGGACCATCAGATCGGATGGGGGAGGGGCTGACCAAGATCGCCGCCGCGCTTGGCGGAGCTGCAGTCGGAGTGGCGGGCAGCGACGTCCTCGAAGCGGACCTTGCCGGCGAGGATGTCGTCGCGGAGGGCGTGGAGCTGGCGGACGGCCGCGTCCCTGGTGGTGGCGGAGATGATGCGGCCGTCGGGATCCTTCCAGGAGGCCTTCCGCCGCGACCCCTCGTGCTTTATCAGGATGTGAGACGCCCTCACCTGCTCCTCTGATGCCATCTTCTTCTCCTCCTTTTTCCTTTGCTTCAAGTGTGCTCAGAGAGAGGGTGTGGGGAAAGGGAGGGAGAACAGCGGAGGTTCCTACGATATTTTTTTTCTCTTTTTGCCCTTTTCATATAAGCCAGCCCGTTTAAATTGGGCTTGGCCTGGCTTGGGCTCGTATCGATTGACCACAATAGCTCAACAAAACAAACGAAGAGCTTCCACGATACTCCCCTTAGGGTTTCGGACAAGCGGCATTCGCGAGTACCTCGCCAGAGTCGTGAGCCCCTTCTTGCCTGTCCTCAGATCTCTATCCACGGCGGCTTCCGCTGCTGCTCTGTTTGCACTCTTTCCATGGCGGTTCCAGGCCCTTACTCCGGCGTCAGCACCCTTGCTTTCGTACGGCTCTCATTCTCTCTCGTCCTCCCTCTTCTTTGTCAATTTCTTCTTCACGCTCACTTAATCTTTCCCTTTCTCGCCCCAACAGGTAGCTCGTGCCTCTGCCTTTACCTTTGGCGTTGTTTATGGGAGTATGAAGCTCTCCTATCTCAAGGTATGCTCACTTCCATTCCTTTTATCCCATCCGTTTCAGTCTTTTTATAATTTGTCGCATGAATCTGCGATGTCATTCTTTTGTGATGATTATTGTCCATTTTCGTCTTTTTTTTAACTGCTTTTATTGTTTTTATCCCTTATCTTTTTTTTTTCCTCTCATTTTGCAAAAGTTGCCCCTTCATTTGTTTAGGAAAAAGGTATTCAGGTTGGAGCTTGACCATTTATCACATTTGAGGTTGTGCTTAGACGTGTTAAAGCTTAATTCTAGGTTTCTTGGAGCAACTATGGCATGTCTTCTTGGGATATGTTTCATGAAAGGAGTATTGGGTGTTTTCTCCTTTTCTTCCTTCAAAGATCTGTGATTTTCCTCCTGTCTGCCTGCTGAATGCCAATTTAAATGATCGTTTTTTCTCTCGTGGGATTACATGATGGATAGATTTGAAGCATAGAGAATAGATAGATACATACAACTAACAAAATCTTTTTGAGCAAGTTCTTTCTCAAGAATGTCGGAGCTGTGTGTAACATGGGAAGCAAAACTCAGAGCTTAAGGTGGAGATCTTTGTTTTCTGGTGCATTTGATGGGGTTGATGGGGTTGGTTTGTTTTTTGTTGCAGGGGAAACATGGTGAAACTTGTTATCACCTATTCCGGCCTCATGCTTAAGGTCAGATTCCCTAAATTCAAAACGTTTCATCCTAAATGTATTATATCAGGTGACACCATGATATTTTTGGACTAGATTGGAAAATTTAAGTCTACATTCTTTTATGGGATAATTATGAGTTATGAGAATATAGTACAATGGTATACCCGCTCCATAACTGAAATGGTTCCTATGGTTCCACGCTTTGAGGGAAAAAAACCTTTGAATTATTTAAATACTTTAGACTGTTTAGTTGTGGCCAAAACTGCTCTTCTTTATAAAGTCTAAGCAACTGGTGCTGCAGATGTATGAAATGGAAATTGACTTGAGCATGTTACTGGGTTTACTGTTAAGCATAAATAAAGCTGATGTTAATCTATTTTCTCATTGTTTTTAACCTGAATTCCTATTTCTTGGAACAGCAGTAAGGATTGGATGTTTAAGAGTTGTTTTAGTAGTAAAATTTATCCCATCTGGGCCTAGAGGACCAAACGTGGGCTTGCTTTGGGTTAGGTGGGAGAATCTTGAGGCCTATCAAATGAGATGGCAGCTTCAAAATTTTATCTCGTGAATGCTATTTGGAATAGTTAAGTGGTGGATATTTTTGAATAAATTTTGTCAATGGAAATGCAATTTCAGAACCTACTGGGCAAAAAAAAGAAGGAAAGAAAGAATAGAAGTCTTCATTTGGGCTATTTCTTTGGGAAGTTTGCTGGAGTAAAAAGAGATTGTTTATGCCTAACTGAGAGCCCTATGTGTTATTTGCTTATGATGGATATTTCAAATCTTTTTGAGTTTTACAAGAATAACTGGAATTGGTTTTAAAGGTATATGTGTGTTATATTTAGTCATATATGTAAGAGAAAGCTAATTATAGAGAATGAAGCTTAAATACTAAATTTTTCATACTCTTTAATGATATTACTCCTGAAATATAGATTGTGGAGTTGCCTTTATAAACCGCTCCACTTCTTTGAATGTTAGTAGCAAATTTCGGACTTAAAGGAGCATTTGCATAGATCTTAAATTAGTTAGTGTCAGTTTCTTGTGAAAGGCAAAAACAAACCATTTTAGGCTCTAGTTTATGAGCCTTGTGTGTGTGTTTTGTTTTGCTTGATGGGAGTTCAAAGTAGAATTTTGATCAGTTATGCTATATGATATGGCGGTTTCTTTTTTTCAGGGGTATTATGAGCATGGTAAAGTCAACAAATCTAATGTTCAAGTTTAGGATATGCTAGTTAGGGTCAAAGTCAGCAGAATTATATTAACGTGTAAGATCCTTTTAAAGAGCTTTCCTGACACTACAACATGGTTGAGTGTAGGGCTGAAAATGGATCGAATACGGATCAGATACCAGTATGTGTGTGTGTGTGTGTGTGTATATATATATATCCATGTCCCTATTTTTTCAGCAGATACACGGATACATATATTAAATGGATACCAAAATCTGTATCTATATTTGTTTTAAGTAGATAACAATACAAATTGGATATAATTTTGTGTATAAGTCGGATTTTGAGCAGAATTCATTAATAAGACTAGCATCAATGATATAATCTTAACAAATGGGAGCAAGATATTTTTACAGATCGCACACAGTGCAAAGATAAGTAGGTAAGATAACTCAAACCAGATACCAATGCAGCCAAGAGTCTAGGTCATTGAGTCATTGGTCCAACCATCAATTGGTTTTGTATTAAAAAATATATTTAAAAATAAAGAATTTTTTAAAATAAAATGTAATATAAAACACTAATAAATTTTTTACATTAAATACGACCATTCAAATTTCATGGATTTATATTCCATACTACCCTTTAATTACTGTGTAACTAGAAAATTTCATAAAGCACGGTAGAAAATTTTATCTCATTCCTCTTGTGGCAATCCTTTCTTCCTGAAGTTCAATAAAGCTCGCTTCTATCCAATAAATGTCCATCTTCATGTTCTAGAATGAATGGAGCTCGATTTCTACAAAATATAATAGTCATTGAAAGAGATTGTGGATGCATTATTAAGTGACAGTGGGAAGCAAGATGCAGCACCCAAGATCAAAAATTTCTGCCACTAGTTTTTTCTCACCAATAAGGATGATATGTTTTGGACATGAAGGATCATAATCCAGTTAGCTTATTAGATGAGAATTGTCTGAGTTGGTCATGATAGAAAGGATGGATATGAACTTTAAGCACCTACTTTCTGTTAGTCAATGTGTATCATTAGAAACTCAATACATGAAGTTGAAAGCTAGTCTCTGCTATGAGGGTGACCACAAAGAAGCTTATGGCAGTTTGAATTGGAAATGATTTTGATGTCATGAGCAAATTGAATTTGGTTCTAGTGGAAGATTGTCCATAATGGAGAAACAAATAGACTATGATGGTAAGAAGATTTGGATTGTGATGGTTAAGTTTTTTGTCTTCTTGTTAATGGCAGTGAAAACCTTTTATATATGTATGTATCTTATATATAGAGAGAGAAATAGGGGAGGGAGGGGGGGGGGGAGTTTCCTCATGTTAACACAAGAATACTAGTATTCAAGCACGCAGATATAGGCCAGGCATGGTTAGAGTAGAAACAAGGCAGATGTGAGAGGTGTATTTGCATTTCCCAAACTACTTAATACCCTTGCTTTTATTCCCAATAGTTCAAAGGGAAATGTTTTTCTCGTGATTCAAGTGGAGCATTTGATGCAATGCAGAAAAGTTGATCATATGGCTGATGACGAGACATTTAATGCTTGGTCAAATTATAACAAGATGCTTATCCTTTGCATGTGCATGGGAATTTAGGATGACCAGTCCGGTAATTTGGGTGGTTTGTATTGAGCTCTCATATTGCAATGCTTGTGCTACAACCTTCTGCACACAGAAACACTAGCATCATCAGTAGATGGCTTAAAGTATAGATTGAGATACACTATCATGTTGATCCATACTGTACCATATGTGCCATGCTAGCAAGGTACCAAAATGGTTCCAATACATGGTTTTACCCTTACTATTGTGCGTGCGGGTTCATGCCAACTTGTATCGATCCTTGCTAGTTTGTGCTGGTCAAGCTGGCCAATATGGAACTATTTGGTTGCCACGAGCCCCATCACATAGTTGGACACCTGTATAGCACAGTTCAACATGATATGTTCTGTGAGAACCTGTGACCGGCATGGGCATGGGTCACGGTACTTAAATCCTCGATTTATAATGTGGTGACAGTATTCTGGTACAATAGAAATGATATGAAGGGATTGACAATTTTAAAGTGACTATGTATTCGATGGGAGGATCATAATGGGTTGTTTTATTTATTTGTTGTGAAGTTGAGAAAGTTTTGATCACCTGGGCATCTTTGTAGGGTTAGAAGATCTAATATTGCTTAATTGGGATTCAACCGTGAGGGGATCTTATAGGAGATCAGCAACTAAATAATTAGGTTGCTTTGTTTTGTAGTAGGATCACCTTTTTGCACACAGTTTTGCTAGGCATCCAATGTAGTCTGTCTATTTCCAAAGCTCCTATATTACTGATTGAGTTGAAATTCTTCAGAGTGATTTCTTTTTGAGGAAGGGGGTTCAGAGTGACTTCTTACTTCAGGGAATGATTTCCTACTGCAGGGAGTGATTTCTTACTGCAGGGGACCTAGGGGTTTGGACAATTGGCTTGGTCTTTGTATGATGGAAGTTGAGAATATGAGTCTGCTGCTGCTAGGTTAATATGCAAGATTTTTTTTTCGGTTGGAGAGAGGGTAGTGGGGGTAGAATTGGAGGCTAACCACCTTTTCATTTTTTTTCATCACAATCTGATTATTCTGCATAGAGGCAATAGTGTCGTAAGTTGCCATATTCTTCTTTTGACAATTCATTTTATGCTTTCATGTGCGAGGACGCTTGAATGTTGGAAGACATGAATCCCATGGCATCACACAAGATACAATTTTCCAATTGGACTAGTTTTCCAGTGAGAATGAGGATGAGGAGATACATAGAAAGCTATTGGTTTGTGAGTGACGCTTTTATCCACAGTTTATGTTGTAGATTTACAATTTAAAAGTAATGTGGATCCAACGCTTCCTGACATGGCAGATTACTGTAAACAAGTGGAACCCCATGAAGTTCATGGGATGATGAGTATATCAGGGAAAGAAAAAGCAGGCATTATTGGGTGCGGGTTTTGTTAAGCTAGTATTGCAAGCTAACATCTGAAATCTCATAACAACTACTGCAGTTTTCAAGAACATTAAATGTGCCAGGAAAGGGAATGGCTTCCGGGTGATTTATAATACTGTTTGAATAACCGAGGCAAGGCTTGCTGAATATAATTACACTAATATGCTTCTTTCCTTTTGCCCTTTTTCTTTCCGAAAGGGCAAAATTAGTCAGTCAATCCCTATCCGGTCGTGAGGTGGTAATACAACATGCCATAATGCTTGCAATTGGCGACCCTGGGTAGTAGAAGGCATTTATTTTTTCACCTGTTAGTAGCTAATATCGTATTTTCCTTTTGACTCCTCCAGGCGAAGGCAAAGTCTCACAGCAAGGCGGAGGCAAAGGGTCATCACTGAATGAAGGGATGCAGCCTGTCGATGATCTCTGATAAGAATCCAGCGACAGAATTTTTGTTATCACTATTGTTTTTTTTTTTTTTTTTTGCAGCATACTTCACTGCGTGCAGGTTCATGCTTTGTTTAAGGTTTGCTCAAAAACTCCCATATCGAACCAAGGGGAGGATGTTTTGACATGCTACGTCCTGTCCTGAAATAATGGTTATTCTTGATGACAGAAGTTGAAAGTAGATTTTCTGTAATTTGACGTCGAATTAGGTTTCAGTCGGGTATTGTTTTCGGTTGTATGTTTTAATTGAGAATCACCAGCTGAGAATTGATAAGCTTAATCAAAGAGTTGGGAGCCTCATTGGGTTCCATTGCTCAGCCATCAGATTTAACTCCAAAACTACAACCGAAGCCATACCACCTTTCCAAGCTGTTAGAACTTGAAAAAGTTCCACTTCTCTGCATGTTTGCCTGACCACTTGGGTGTGGTATTGGCTGCAATTTTTATTTGTTCGCCATCCAGGGAGAGATGATAACCTTTTTTTCCTGTTTTTCAGAGAAAATGGAAGTAACCATTTTGTTACTGCTGTTTTTCCGTAAGCAAATATCGGCAAAACGCTTGGAGCTGGTACTAATTTCAATAGAGTTTTGACAGAAAGCATGTGGTTCTAGAGATGAACACACTTTATTGAGTGTTGGCGTGTTGCCATAAAATTAATGTTCAACAATGAAGGCCTTCGTCATGGTTTAATGTGGGAAAATGGTTGGATGTGCATGTATATCTGAAGCTATATCATAACTAGGTGATCCTTAAACAGGTTATAGCCTAAGGAATGTTCATTGCGTTTAAGTAAAAAAAAAAAAAAACGCCGACTACCATTGGTATGTTCATCTAGCTATCTAGAGTGCAAAAAAGAGATGATCGCAGGGAGACATGTCACGCAAACTTGGACATAAACTCCCAGAGATCAAGGCATCACGAACGTCCTTTATATATACATATATAAAATAAACTTGGATTTTTTTTTTCCGGTTTGAGAGATCAGCGGTGGAAGAACTTTCTAGAAAATTTTTATGTACGTGGTTCAAAGATGCAGTTATTTATTATATTGATTTAAGGAGATGGCTTCGTCCATACGGTTATCCCGTTCCGGTTGAGCCCCGAATAAAATAAAAAAAAAAATCTTCGCAGTTGCTGGGACGGTGAGCAAAGATATTTTGAAAGGCGATTTCACGTCCGCTAGAAAAAGGCTGGAGCAAACCGAAGTGAAAGAGGATTTCACGTCCGCCAGAAAAAGGCTTTTGGGACCGCACTGCCGCGTCAACCCCATTACAGCGTGGGTGCGCGTCCGTTATTGGAAAACGACGAAGGCGCGTCCGTTATTGGAAATTTCCACCGATTCCTTTGTAGATAAGACGGGCTTGCTTTGATGCTGCAGGGGAGGTAGGAACTCATTTAGGTTATGGCCGCCGAGATACTTGAAAGAGCTGCTTCCACCGATGGAGTCTTGGAATGACATGAGAAATAAGGTGCGCGTCATCTATTTTTTTTTTTGGTCCAAGGTGTTTATAGATGAAGTATGTCGGGAAGTGATTTCATTTTTAAGGGCTTGCTGTAGAGGATTGAAGTGCAATCTTGAGTGCTAGCTGTTTTCTCAAAAATCTTGTGTGGTAGCTCTCTTTATTCCTCAAGGAAAAAGTGTGAGAGGAGTGGTAGGTCTGCTGAACAGCGTTCGGCCCCATGGAGATCGGGGTATGGATGACCTGCTTCACTGTAGATCTATGCAGAAGAAGATTTGATTGTAAAGAGAGTGCTACGATTTGGAGGATTCGAAGGGATGGCAAAAACATGGAATCTTGCTTCCTCATCAAAACTAAATTGGGCATGGGAGGTTTCGGCAAAAATATGATTATGCAGCTGGTCCACTGGAGAAAAAAATAGTTATTCGTTCCTAAATATGAATAGAAGTGCACTAGTCCTCGACGACATTTGGAATGAGAATTAAAAATATTTGATAAGTCGTTTAGAAATCAGTAACGGATCTAAGCATACTAATTTTGGATGATGTTTGGGATGTACATGCAAAATATTTAATGATAAATGAAAGATCCGTATTTTTTATTATGAATCTTGGTGTATAATTGCTGGACGATGTTTGGAATGAACATGCGAAATGTTTTAAAAGATCAGCTGATCATGTAAAAGATGCACAATATTTTTATGTATGAAAGATCACTTTTTCGCCAAACAAAGAGTCTCTGGTCATTTTTCGCTCACATGATGCACTTATATCAGCTACCAGTTGGAAAATATGCAGACTTTTGAAACATTCTGATGCAGAATTTGCTATTGATCTTTGATGCAAAGTTTCTATGTAGCAGTTGGTTCTTTCTTTTATGGCGTCCCCTAGCTCTTGCCATGCTTGTATGTAGTTTCAATATTCTTAAGCATTCTATGCCAAAGAGTACTTCCGAAAAAACTTTAGAGTAACCTTCTTGGCTATGAAGATGATGCTAGCGACAAGCATTATGTGCTTTCTTGCCATCTGCCTAGGCCCCTCAGTCATAATGGAAGTGATTGAAACTATAGGCTTTTTGGTGTATCACGCATCCATTCAAATCGTTAGCTGATTCCAATTTCATTCTAGAACTTCAAAAGTGAGAAGGTAATGTCCAAGAAAAGTTTTACCCAATTCATCATAGTGTTGTACAATCATGTTAGAGTTACATAGTTGTTCGATTATTAACTTTTGTTTTTTATTTTGCATGGAAAATAGGAACATCGTTTATATATATTTGAGCTTAAATGCTTCAGATAGAGCCTCTTGCATAAAGCGTATGAGTAGCCACATTGAATGCATGGAGAGATTTGAGGAGGTAACTTTATGTACTATTAAAAAACTATGGGTCCATCTCTGCTTTATATTTGTCTTTCACATTATACTGCATTAATTTGTTGTTGTTCTTTACAAAAGAGTATCCGGTAAGTAAACTCGAAAAAAGGAGCCAATCAAGACGAAGTAATCCATGTTCACTCATGCATGCAACAGTGGAGGCCTATGAAAGATGCATCATGAAAAGTAATTATATGTTTCAGTATCTAACCTGCAAATCATGTTTTTCCTTTCAAAATTTTTTCTCCCACATACACACATTTAACTACTTTTCAACTGCATAATCTGAATACTTAGGTCTCTGTTGTAGTCACAGTTTTGTTAATTTGCCAGACAATAGACTAAAATTTCGTAGAGAAGCGCTATCCAAGACGGTCTCCCACGACATGGGACAAGATAGATATAAGCATATGTGCACTTGCATGGAGGAGCCCCTTTCTGCTCTTTGGGGTCAAACTCCTAGCGATGCTGGGGCCATGAGTGGCCTCGGAGACCAAACGGCAGCTGCTTAGAAGGTACAAATGATGAAGGAAAAAGTGGAATCAATGGATCAGAAATACAGTATGCTGCCCAGTCCAAATAGTTATCACGATTACAAACATGAGCTAATGTTTCATCTTAGGCTAGGAGTACCTGATGGGTAACATTTAATTCTTGTGTTGGATTTAGTGTCCGTTACTTATCTAGATGTGATATTGAACTACTTATTTCTTTCTTGTACCAAAAAAAACTTGTTTCTTTCTTGGGGATTTGATGCAAACTAGTAATTCAATGATATAGTGTATTATTTACATGTTGGCAATGTTGACTTGTAGAAGCATTTGTTGTCAGTTTACTTCAATCTGAACAAGTTTCAGCTCTTAATTCCAACTAGACAAAAATTGATCATATGTTATTGGCTTCCAGTACTGTGAAATAGTACCTCTTGCATGTTTATAGTTACAGGATCATATATTAGCTATGAGCTAATAAAGCCAGGATCAGTTTATAGAAGCATTTTTTTCAGTTTATTAGAGATGAGCGACGTTGCAGTTTTAATTCTACATAGTTATGCATATTTTCTTTGTTCTGGATGCATAGAGTGTTATCGCACAGTAATTAGCTTCTGCTAGTACTTAATTCTTTTTTCGAGGGGAAATAAGCTTCTGCTAGTACTTAATCGAATTTGACTTTTTGCTCATGTAGGTTTAGGTGGTGGCTTCTTAGTTTCAGTGGTCGTGCCTCTTTTGTGGCATTGTACCGTACTATATATAGATCTTGGCACTGGGTGTTTTATCTTACTGAGTAATAGAGCTGAATATTGCATGGACTTTATTATCAATTTATTCATAATCATAACTGTAGTATGTGTCAACTGGACTTGACTGCTAACTATGTTCTGGGTTTTAACTATTATAAGTATCCCCAACAATTGTTGGTGCAGCTGATTGGCATCTTACCATGAGCCCTACTGGAGGTCTAGGGTCAAAATTCTGGGTATTTGCTGACTGTTAGGACTCATTTGGTTTGTGAGAAATAAAAGGGCAAGGGCAAGTGGGGTCAATGGGAAGGTATGGAGAGGCTTTATGTATGGTTGGTTGGAGTTTTCAAAAGAGAAAGATGAAAATATAGTTTTTTCATGAAAATAAAATTGTTATATTATATAAAAAAATTTATGTTGGATATGGGAAACTCTAATTTTTTACGTAATTTTTTTTCCAAAAGTGCAAATAGTATAAGAAAAGATTTTTTTTATTAGAGGTATAATAAGTATTTTATATAATTTTTTTTAGAAAAAAAGTTATTTGGCCAAATATTAGTCATTATGATGTGTATTACTTTTTCATGGTCAATATGCAAAAACTACTATTTTGGACATTATATAGTATCAGCTTTTTAGAAGAAAAAAAATTTGCGTACCAAATGAATCTTTAAAATATCAGATCAGTATTCTATGGAGGTGAAGGTGAGTGCCCGTTCAATTTAACACCCCAAAAAAAGAGAGCGATCTAATGAAGTTTGAAGTCTAGGAGTTAGTAGTATCGAAAAATATTTTGCTATAAATTGTTTTGGTTGCTGGGAGTTCAGGTGCGGGTCTCTCTAGCATTAGGAATCTGCTGAGGCCTAGGACGAGTTCCTCTGCTCTGGAAGCTAACGTACATTTCAGGGAGCCACATTTAACGTTTTCCTCTGAACAAGAACGAGGATGCGTCAGTTGAGAATGAATATATTAATCTAACGTTACAATATGTGCGTGTGTGACCACAACAAAGAAGCTAACTAAATATCAATTAGAGTCAGCTGGATGAATTAGCTTGTGAGCATAATGAGCTCTGTCAATGTGCTTCTCTACAACCCTCACCACCATTTCTACATTTCAATTATACCCATGCCAAACTCTATTATACCATCTGCTATGTTACAGCATTGCTCTCTTTTTTTTCTTCTTCTTCTTCTTCTTCTTTTTGGGTACATCGGTGGGTCATTTGACCCAGAAAAGAGAAAGAAAAGAAAGAGTAAAACTAAGGTCTCAGAAAACAAACCTTCTTAGCATCAACCATCACTAAATCTTGTATTTGCTGTTGCAGAACTGGTATAGACTCAAAATCTATGTTCCTACAGCTACAATGCCCCACTAGACTCTTATACATTTCAGGGATCTTAGTAATTATAGTTTAGTACTATTATATATCTCATCTTGTATTATATATTATATAACAATTTGCTATGATAACCTAATATAATAATATTATATAATTGTGTTGGTGGAAGTTTATAATGTCAGTTGCAAGGTGATTATATTCTTTCCACATTAAACAATTAGATACGGAATTGCAGCTGCAGTTTTCAAATGCAAGCAAGTCACAAACATCTATAAATACTGATGCAGCATTTTTATTCACAGCAATGTAAAAGCAATTAAATAGCCCATGAACAAAAATGAGATTGTTATTCTCAATATTACTTTTCAAGAAAAAAGCTAAATACTTAGGTTTTGTCATGTAATAATTTAAACAATGGATATCATATAGAGGACAGGACAATCCAGGGCATCCAACTCTAGTCTTATAATATATAACTCAGCCAAGGGAAAAGAGATGGAGAAGGAATCAATCACTTTTGACTTTTAAAGACACCATGCTAACTCTTTAATTTAGCTCCGTTAAGTGTTAACTAAAACGCAAATGCCTTTCTTCTTGATTAAGGAAAGTACATCGAGTTCTAGAAGGGTAAATCTAAAGTTTGTAGCAGCTTTATCAATTCAACCTTCTAGACAATCAAGCCCGCATCATACAAATAATTTATTAAATATATATTTTCTAAAAAATTATATATATATTAAAGCCAATAGTATAGCTGATTTGATGATATTTTATGTAGCCAATCATATAAGATCAACATTATGAAATTCTAAGATGTATCTTTATATTTTATTGTTAAATATTTTGTTTGCTGATTTTGATTGATATACTTATATTCATTTGGTTTAATTTATCAAATTTATCAAAAAAACAAATATACATATTTTCATATTCATTTAAGGTTTTCAGATATCGCCTTTCAGTCTTGATGAATGACTTTACCTGTGTAGATGTTAATGTTATATTCTATGTGCGCCTCGAGTCCATTTAACGAAGAAGTTCATTTGTTTGAAGAAGCTCATAGAATTTAAGGATGAAGTAAATATCTTTTTATTGGAATCCATTATTTAAAAAATGATTGATAATATGAGTTGTATACACTCTCTATCTAGCATATTTTCTTCTCTTTTCATTTTATCTATCAATTATCTTCCATTGGGTAGCGAGGTTACTGACCGAATTCCAAGGCCAATGTCCTTCATGAATCCCAAAATGAAAAACAATAAAAATATTTATTTATCTTGGTCAAGAAGAGGAAAAAAAAATAAAAATTAGCAGGATCTTGATGTTTCAAAAGTTATATAAAAATCGTGTTAGTTGATATGGTTAAAATAATATAAATTAGGGTTTCAGTCGTTTTGTAAGTAAATTACTAATAAAGACAACTCAATATTTTTGAAGAAAAAAAATATTTTAAAATATTAAAAATATTTCAATTGATACAATGATAATGATATTGTACCGAATTATTGGCCAAAATTATTGGCATCTACCAGATCATAGCGGTCAATATATTACCAACCTGGCCGACGATTATAACACCAAGATTATAAGTTCCAGCTGATTTATAAACTTGAAATTGGGCCAATATGAAAGCATAACATCTGTGGTCATTCGCACACCCAAGTGGCAAATACAAACTCCATCACACCTCCATGTACGGTTTATTTGTAGTTACAAAACCAGGTGGTTTGGATATACATACATACATACATACATATATACGTATATGTATGTAATAAAAGCTAAAATTAGGAGAGACGCATGATGATGATGATGATGATAACTGTACACCCTTGACGCTAAAATGCTAATCCACCCTCCACAACGGGCGGAACCACTGAGAGTGGAAGGAAGACTGATAGGAGATCATCAACAAGAGCACGAGCAGCAGCAGCGCCACCCCCCATGGCGAGCTGCCGGCCCGGTGGATCGACTCCTGCTCAGGCCGCGGCAGCCGGAGCAAGAACCTGCCATCCAAAAGCATGAAACGGGCGACGACAATGAGCGCGACGGGGAGGAGGAAGAGGAGGAGGCGAAAGCCGACCTCGGTGCGGCGCAGCTGAGTCCGGTAGTCTATGTGCCATGAGAGAAAGAGGAAGAGCATCACGATCGCGAAGATGAGGACAAGAGAGGGAGGAGGGAGGGAGCTCGAGGACAGGACCTGCTCCATCCACCCTTGCTTCCATGGGGGTCCTCTCCTCTCACGAAAGAACCACCCCATCTCTGCTTTGGCTCCCAAGAGTGTATCGGCCAAGCCTATAAATGGCCTTCGGGGATGCCTTGGTTGGGGCACGAGAATATGGAAAGGTGGCGAGATTCTTTTGGGATGATCATCGCTCGAACGCGTGCGAGGAATTGATGCTATACTTCGGCGTTGGAAGTGGGTCGATGCTTGTGGAAAGCAAAGGAAGGAATTTGCCTCTTTTTTTTTTTCTAAGGTCATGGTTGCGAATTGTGATGAAGGTGGAGTGACGGAAATGGAGTCGTGGCAGGCCCAGGCGGGCGCCACATTTGCAGTGGGCTGGTAGAGTTGGATTCGGATTGCGGTGCGCGGCGCCTGATAGGACGGGCGAGCAACCAAGTCACCGATTGAGTTAGACTTAAGAGAGAGGGAGGCCCACCAGGTGGTGTTTTTTTCGTAAGCACGTATAGGAGGTATTTGAGATGGGCTGTGGGCTGTGCGTCTTCATGTGTTGACTGGACAGACACTGATGAAATGGGCCTTGATGGACTATGAGGTGGATGCAATGAACTTGTGAATTGCTTCCACTCGTAGCCATCAACTAGATCTCTTCTCGCGTGTTTCTCGAATAGTAAGCAGATGATCAATTGAACCTGTTTCTAATGGGCTGGCACAAACGGCTGAATGGGTTGTAGGATTCTTGAAAAAAGAAATGAGAAAGCAGTGATAGCATTAATTATTATCATTTGATTAAACAATGTCGATGCACCTTTTTTAATTTTGAAAGAAAAAAACAAAAAAATTATTTCTTATTTTAAAATTTAAATTTCAAAAAAATATTTCCTTTTTTATTTTAAATATAACTATGTTTGATGTTATTACTCTTTTTGAAATAAAAATGTGGTCTTGGTGGTGGTGCTAAAGGTGGTGGTGGCAGTTTAAGTGTTCACTGGGATATTGGAGGCGGTTGCATGGCTCCTTTTGTGTCGGGCGGGGGGAGGTGGCTTTTAGAGGATTAGATCTCTTCTTCTTCTAGAATTTAGATCTAATCTCTCATTTCAAATCCTAACTCTCTCAAAACCTTCATCATCTTCCTCAAACCTCAACCCCTTTCTTATTTTTCTCTTTTATTGGTCATTTATAGTTTGCTTAATATATTGCAGTGTTGTCCCTTTGTGAAATAGGAGATCAAGGTTGAAGGTATCCTCAATCTTCAACGTGAGGAGCTATTCTACAAGACTAGGTCCGTTTTCTTATTTTCATTCTTTTTTTATTTTAATTTTGTTATTAAGATATTCTTTTGTTAGATCTGTGTCGGACTGTTGGTTACTTGGTTGTGTAGATGAATAATTTTAGTAGGTTGTCTTTGTTGGATACTTAGATCTGTGTTGATTTCTAGCATTTGATTTCATACATTTGGCCTTTTGTTAGATACTTAGATACTTAGATCCGTGATCTGTGTATCTCTATTTTTATCTCTATGAAAATTCAACTGTTGCTTAATTGTTTCCTCCTCAAAAAATGATGTGGGCCTTGAGTAGTCCTGTAGAGTAGTGGTATTGGTGAGGGATTTAATTTCAGCCTTTCAGGTATGTCCTCATTATTATTTCAGCTAATAATTCCATTCTATCTTCAACCATGCAATATCTTCAAATTCTACTGGTATTGGTGATAGTTCATTGTTTGAGAAAGTAGATGTCAGACTTATGTTTATGAATATCTAATGTAGAAATGAATTGATGCAACTAGTTCTTGAAGTCATTGAACAAATTATAATTGATTAAAGAATCCTTGATGTTTTCTCGATGCATATTCAATATACTGTTGTTTTCAAATAAGCAACTCTTTAGGCAGGGATCTTCTTCTATAAAAACTCTGAACAAATTTCACAAAAAATTGAGTCTAGAATACTTACCACTATCCTTCTTAAAGATGTATTTACAAAAAATTGAGTCCCGAAACCTTCTAATATTTATCCCCATTGTGTGATGTTTGAAGGTAACAGTAAATACAGATCGGAGGCTATTCAGGCTAGGTGGATTTGCTCAAGTATATAAAGCTTACATTGACAGCAATCCTGATGATGTGGTTGCACTAAAGGTTATTCCTGCTCTCATCTGCATTTTTTCTTGGAGTTGTCATGATTTTTCAGAATTATATTTTACCAGATTATCCTTTTTTGCATATTCAAAAGCCTGCATTTCCTTGGGAATTCTACATGTATCGCCAACTTGATAAGGGCAACTCTGATGTTGAGGTCTGATTACCTTTTAATTCTATCTATACCATACAACTTATTGTTATTAAATGTTGCTTATGCTTGAAAACGATTTTGTCAGAGACCATGCTTTGGATTTGCTCGTAAAGTGCATATCTTTTCTGACTTGAGCATTTTAGTTTGTGACTATTTATCTTATGGAACTCTTCAGGTTACCACATACTGAATATTGTTGGCCAATATGTTCTAAACTCTTACTTCTACAACCTGAATTTCTTCTAATATGTTCATTTGCGATTTTTTCTACTTTTATCTGTCTTGGATACATATGAATATCAAATCTATCTCACTTAACACCCTCGCGCGGGATGCTATCAATTTGCTTACTTTTTTTTTGTCTTGTCACATGATTATATAGCTGAATGAGATGTTAGTCTATGGGTTAAAAGGTTCCACCTGCCTGAAGCTGAACTGCTTAATGGTTGGTTTTGCTTCTATCCTTTCTAGATTTTTAGACCCATTAATTTCTATCAATTCATTTTAACTTATCTCAACATTTATGTTTATGCAGGTTGTGCTGCGATGATTGGGTTTTTTATGGCTTCCTTCGTGGATAGCTTGACAAGCATGGGTCTTGTTGATCAGATGGGTAATTTCTTTTGCAAAACTCTATTACTTATAGCTGTTGCTAGGGTGCTGCTTATAAGAAAGAATGAAAACATTGATACTCTGAAGAAGCTTCTTGAGGAAACAACCTTCTATGACAAGTAGTGGCAAGCAACTTGGCTGGAGGATGAAACCCCTAGTGTTTCCAATAAAGAGTAGTTTGATGTTCATCTAGGAGTCACTCTATTTCATTTGAAGGCTTTCTATTGTATATTCTTCTCATTTTTTTTCTTAGTACCATTGTAAAAGATGAGCATGGTGCCTTCTAACTGTTGTAGCATAAAATGTGTGATCATATTTTGCTTAGTATTAGTTTGATTTGTTGTCGTTAATCTTATGATTTAGTTTGGCAATGTGTAATTAATTCGTCTGGTAGGGTTCATGCCAAGAATTCCTCATTGCCACATATTAAATAAGCTGGGTTAGATTACATACCTATTTATTAAATAGGTTAAACATATCAGATTGAGCTGGCCTAACAGGCCAGATTCTCTATTTATTAAATATAACATATTTTAGATTGTAATTTTTGATCGATTTAATAAATAGGTCGAAATCTGTGTATCTTATCCGATCCGGCTTGATTGCCACTTTTATTATGCACGGGTTTATTAACCTCACAGCCTTACTGAAAAAGTCTTTGTTTCCACTGGACAGCAGTCAGCATATCTAAAAGAATACTGACTTTTAGGAAAAGTGACTTGTCGGCCAATGCACACGTGGAGCCACGTGATTGACATCCAAACTGCCTAGGGTTCTTTTTTCTGTATGTTCCCATTTGTTCACATGTGTGATTCCGACCCCACTCGCCTCCAAACTCTCACCAAGCGGCAGGGTAAGCGCGCTCACGGATGAGTTTGTTGGATCCTGTGCGCGATGCCTTTCAACAACGGCAACGCAAACCGATAAGTACTGACGGTATTTATCACCGAGAGCTTCTATTTTCAATTTTTCCCAACATCAACTTTGAATTTTCCCAACAACAATGATGGATGTATATTAGAAAAAAAAATAAAACTTTGTGATCAAAAATTCAAACTCTAGAGTAACTGTAGCCAGTAGGTGCCATGATATATTTATTTCTCATATGAAGGTGATGGCAGATTGGACTGGTTCTAAAGGTGCATCGGTGGTATAATCAATTATTATCTTTTGCTTCGAAATATTTAGACAATGATAAATAAAGATGTTGTTTTTCAGACCGAGAATATTTATATATAGGACAGTGGATTGAATGGTTTCGAATATGGTAAATTATTAGAAGTTTTCTAAATCAGTGAGAAGGATCTCTAGGATGCTTCAAAATTTATTATATTTTATTTAAAAAAATATAATTATGAGTTACCGTTGCAGAAAAAAAAAAACCTTAGACAAGAGAAAAATAAAAAAACCCGACTCCAAAGAATAAAATAAACGGGCGATAGAGAAAAAGTGCAGCCGGCAGCGACGAGAGAGCCGACGCCAAGAGAAAAGTTTAGAAGTTTTAGTTTTCCTTTTTTTTCTTTTTTTTTTTACGATTGAATACCAAAACAACCGTAATCGCGACACAGGAAAAAAATAATTTTTTATTTTTACTTGTCCTTTCTTCCCCATTTCCTCGCGCACACTCTCCCCTCCATCTCCATTATTTTTACTTTATTAATTAATTCCATCCACCCGCACAGCGGACGAGGACGCGGACGAGGAAGCAAGTCTCCCTTCGAAACCAGCTTCAAACAAAGTCTCCTCCTTTGTCGGTTTCTGGTTGAGAGGATCGACAAGAGGATCAGGGCTCCTCCCCCTCTCCGACCATCTCCCATCTTTCCTCTCCCTCCTCAAATCTCTCTTTCCCCTTCGATCCGTCTATATCTCACCCTTTTAGCCTTCTCCTTACTTGGAAGTTTTGAGCTTTTTTTCTTTTTTGAGGGGGTAAGTATTCAGCGTTTTGGGATGTGTTGATGGTAATCTCTTTGAGGCGGAGGAAGAGGAGGCGATGGGCTCGTGCTTGTCGTGTGCCGCCAAGGTCAGCGGCTCCAACAGCAGCAACGCCTCCGCCGCCGGCGTGCAACAGGGCCATCCGGCGGCGCAGAACCGACCGGGTAAGCAGCAGGACGCGGCAGGGAAGGTGCCGTATGGGAAAAGGACCGACTTTGGGTACGACAAGGATTTCGAGAGCCGGTACGCGATCGGGAAGTTCCTGGGGCACGGCCAGTTCGGGTACACCTTCGTCGCCACCGATAAGGCCGGTGGGGAACGGGTGGCCGTCAAAAGGATCGACAAGAGCAAGGTAATTCCCCAGAACCTGGGGTATTTATTTTTTCCTCTTTTGCAGAAAGTTTCTTTCTTGCTGGATTTTTTACATATATTTGATTGAGTGACTTAAACTGGAGATTTGCATTGGTATCAGAGAGAAATACATATTTCTTGATCCTTAAGAAAAGTGGGAAGATCATGATACTAATTCTGCATAATATAGTTTTGAAGTCATGCCTTTTGTTTTTCCTTCGATTTCTCGACTCCCGCATGCATTGATGCAAGTAGTTAACTATTTGTTGCATCAATTTGCACTATATTGGTACATTGGAATTCCCTACTTAATCACCAACGAAGAACTCACCCCCATTCAAGCTTCAAATCAGTGTGGATGCCCTGCATAGTTGCATCTGTTGATTATGACAGATGGAGGAACTGTTAGCAGTAATTCTTGTGAATTTGTAGTCTGACAATGGAAATGCTGCGAGTTTACTACTATCTAAAGTTCTTTTAAACAAAATTAATATGTGTTGCAATAATACTAGCTACAGAAATTTAGCCTATACCTTGCTCCACAAAAGGATCAAAAGATAGCATACCAGAAAGGTACACTACATCAAACAAAAATTATAGACCAAACATTTGATCTTTCAGTGCTGAGGAAACTTCTTATTATCCTTTTTATAATCCTCCTAACTTTATTGTGTAGACCAGTTCTAGATTTATGTTATAGTTTATGTAGAACCCTCAAGGTTTAACAATGTATGATTCCTGGAAAGGCAATCAAGGTTTCGCTGATCGTCTCGAGCCACTACCATGTTATGCAACATCCATTGCATGTCTGTTGTTCCAATCTAGAAAAAGAAGCAGCAGTTCTTCCCAACATCCCTACAGCACCCAACTTCGCCCAACCAATTCTATGAAAAAAAAAAAAGGAAAATAGTCGGGCGCAGCAAGAGCACTTCCTGTAGGTAGTTGATCCAAAGGTGCTTATGCACAAATGCTGTATGGTTTGGCGTAACCTCATACTTGCTGTGCCAATAGTGCACTATTGTTGGTACGAACTTACCGAAGTGTGTGCATATCGGACAAGACATGCCATATGACAAGTGGCAATAAATTTCTCGTTTCCCTTTATTTTAAATAGAAAAAAGGTCATCAGAAAGCATTTTTTAAAATAGAAAGCTGTTATAAATCTTCTCCTAATCTAAATCTAAGCATGCACAATTGGACAAGTTTAATCAGAAAGTACCTGCATCTTAGGCTATTGTTGCACATATTGCTAATCCTGAGTAAGTTAAGTAACATGCACTTCATCAAGCCTTGGAATGTCCTAAGGATTTCCATCATTAATTTTGTGTGTATGAATTTTATCTCTCTATTATTGATGATGAAATTTGTTCTATTGTTTCATTTTCTTTTCAAAAAAATACTGTTCAATAGTTTGATGTGTTTATTTATTTGTCTTTTGTCTAATGATACAACAAGAACTCCAGATTGAAAATATTTCATGCATTTTGTTTACAAGAAAAACTGTTTCCCTATTGTTTATCTTTTGGATGAAGAGTATCACTCCCCATTGTTTTGGCCCCCGAAACATGCTGATAAGGTTACATTCCCAAAATTTGGAATTATATAGATAATGGCCTCCCATTTTGAAGAAAGAAAAAGTAAATGAAGCCAAGCAGCTCACATATATGCTTTTCAGCTGATTTGTATTTTACAATGGCAGAACAGTTGTTACCATGTTTATCAACTTTAACTACCAGTAGAGAATATTTGAATTTCATGAGGCATCGAATTACCTGCTCGTAAATATTTTATTGATCGGGATAACGTGTATGTGTTTCTTGGAAGATGGTCCTTCCTGTTGCTGTTGAGGATGTCAAGCGTGAAGTGAAGATACTCAAAGCCCTTAAAGGACACGAGAATGTAGTCCACTTCCATAATGCATATGAAGATGATTCTTATGTTTATATAGTTATGGAGTAAGTTTTCTTATCATTAGACTACTTGTCTTGTGCAGTCATGTTTCAACAGTCATTTGTCTAGACGGTAGTATCTTTCATTGACCCATTATGGGGATGTTCATGATTTTATGTTCATCTGCGTAAATGAAACTAAAATATAACATGATATACAGGAAACTGCATTCTGCTTGTCTTTTATGATCACTATCAAACATGATTTGCTTGCTTCCTTGTTTGTAAAAACTTTTCTAGAACTGTCACATTCATTCCTGCTGTTTCTGTTATTTGTTTATAACCAGTAAACTTTTGCTGCTGAATTCAGATGTTGTGTATATGGGCCATTTTATTGTTTTGATATGGTAAATCTTAACATGAAATTTTCTAAGAAGTGTTATCTTATCTTTCTAACGAAGAGATAATGCAAGGTAAATTCTTCTTTACTGGTATATCGTCCAACAGGACCACCAGTTGGCGCTCCTCTCCCCAGTGCATGCGCTGGGCAGAGATTCCAGGTTGATCCTGGAAGGTGGCACTCATGCTGTATTTCTTGAAAAAAAAAAGGAAAAATGAAAAAAAAAGAAGAAAGAGGTATATTGGTAATTTGCTATCTTCAGCTGAAGATGTTTATCTTGGTAGACATTACAATACTTCATGAATTGGGTATGTAGCATATATATCAATGTAGGATGTGCAAAAAATACTATTTTGTAGTGCTCCATGAGCCTCTTAATTGTTTTAAAACCTATGATTACCTCAAAAGGTCAATCTGTTTGATCTGTTACTTGTTAAAAAATGTAGGACAGGCCAGGTTAGGATAAGGTGCTATTTTGTAAAAGACAACCTAGTTTCAACTAATTGTAGCTCAACCTGGATGGCTAGAGGACCTTTTGCAGTCCACAGGCTTGTTTATTTATATTAATTTCTTTATTTGAGTTGTCTGGGTCAATCCATGTTTACATCGTTGACCTGTGGCCTGGCCACCAAATGGTCAGTGTTCAGGTATGTTTTAGAGCAACTCAACAAGCTGTATCTTGGTGTTGGGTTTGATCTCAACACTATTCTTTGACTTCTCTGCTGAGAGTATTTTAAAGCTTTTACAGAGCAAACCTTATGTGAGCAGTTCCATTGTTTCAGAGGTAACCATGTTCTCACATTTTTGTTATCTATTCTGCTTGTTGAGTTATACACTTATTCTACTGAAATAGCAACTAGGGTTTCCTTCTTTAAAAAAGGATGGTGCTGATGACTTTTGCCTTGTGCACTTTTTATCAGATTATGTGAGGGTGGTGAATTGCTGGATCGAATATTGGCCAAGTAAGACTGCCTACTTTTCTTTAAATTAAAAAAAGAACTCATTTAAAACAAAAAAATCACATATCCTCTTATGCAATCACAGTTATCTTTCAAAGTGTAGATGTGAATGACTTTTGTTGCTTAGACTCCATTACCTGTTAATACTTTGAGCACCTATCTAATAACTTTTTAGCTTAACCGAGCTGATCTTGAACAAATTTTCTGCAGAAAGGATAACCGTTACACTGAGAAAGATGCTGCAATAGTAGTGCGGCAGATGCTTAAAGTTGCAGCTGAGTGTCACTTGCATGGCTTGGTACATCGAGACATGAAGCCTGAGGTAGAGTTTGAATGCATGAAGCAGTTGTTAGAAATTCTGATCTAGGCATAGTTGAAGCTTGTTTTGTGTACTAGGCAGTACAACACCCTACACATTTGACCTTTGCAGAACTTCCTTTTCAATTCGACAAAAAAGGACTCTCCTCTGAAGGCAACAGATTTTGGCCTTTCAAATTTTATCAAGCCAGGTGTGCATAGGAAGCATCTTCAATCTTTGTAAACTTCCATGTTTTGTTCAATCTGTGTTTCTGCATATTTATGTGAATTTGGAACTTTTGAGAGATGAAATAGTTGATATGTAGCTGTATAGATATGACATTTCAGGTATGGCATTTTTCAGGGAAGAGATTCCGTGACATTGTTGGCAGTGCCTACTATGTGGCCCCAGAAGTACTGAAACGTAGGTCTGGTCCTGAATCAGATGTTTGGAGCATAGGTGTCATAACCTACATTTTGCTTTGTGGAAAGCGCCCCTTCTGGGATAAAACTGAGGACGGAATACTCAGGGAGGTAAAATCCATTCAAGTTTCTGTGATATTCTTATCAAATCATATGATCATAACCACCCCAAATGTGATGGTGACATTAACGTTTGTGCTGATTTCTTACTATTTGCTTGCAATGCTTTGCTGTTGCAATAATAAAACTTGGTCCTGGGTTGTGTAATCATCTTCGGATACTAATTTTTTGGATTACTAATAAATAATAATCCTTTAATCTATAGAGATGCAATTTAACAGCTCTTGTAAATTTCATTGATATGTGACGAAAACTGTGTATATCATGTTCTTTATTTAGCTGTCATTACGTTGGTTTGCAGTATTGTTCTTATTCTGTTGGTTTGCAGGTGCTAAAGAACAAGCCAGATTTTCGTCGGAAGCCTTGGCCAAGCATAAGCAACAGTGCCAAGGATTTTGTAAAGAAGTTATTAGTGAAGGATCCTCGCACAAGATTGACTGCTGCTCAGGCTTTGTGTATGTATTAATTTGAGCTCTTTAAATTTTAGTCTAGGCAATCTGTCGAAGATGCATAATGTTTCCATTGGCTGTTGTATTACTAAAAACATCTCTTCTGAGGCTTTGTCATGGAATTCTGTGGGAAAAATTTGTGTCTAGTGCTATCTATTTAAATCTTTAAAATGTTTTCTCAAGCTCGTATAAATGATCTTGTACTGTGAAATTTCAATCTTTTTTTTTTTACATGTTATTTCTTTTCTTATCTTAGCTTCTTTACTGATGTGCTTCTGACCTCTTCTCCCCCACTTTTGCAGCACATCCATGGGTGAGAGAAGGGGGCGATGCATCAGAAATTCCGTTAGATATATCTGTGCTTAATAACATGCGCCAATTTGTGAAGTACAGCCGTTTTAAGCAGTTTGCACTAAGGGTAAACAAATTTGAACTATTTCCGAAAATTGAAGCATAAAACATTATCTGTACAAGTATATTGCAAGTATCTTGTTTGAAATTTTTCTATGGAATGAGCTATGCAGGCATTGGCAAGTGCACTAAATGAGGACGAGCTGGCTGCTCTTCATGACCAGTTTGATGCAATTGACGTGGATAAAAATGGTGCAATCAGTCTTGAGGAAATGAGACATGTAGGCTCTTAATATTCAGCATGAAAATTACAATCTCCACAAGTCATTTGATAAAGTCTGATGGTGTTCTTTGCAAATTTGTTTTTCCTATGTTTAAAAATTCATTACCTTCCAGCCATTAAGGATTTATTTTCATTCCAAAAAACTTTTGCTGTCTCATGACTTCATTTTTCCAGATCATTCCCTGTTGTTGAACATAGTATTTCTGAACCATCTATGACATATTTGTAGAGCTAAACAATGGACTTTCTAATGGCTGATTTCTACATTTTCCTATTAAATAAAACATCAATTTTGGCAATTCTTTCAAGTATTTTCGTTCTGTAATGTAGCTGTCTAGTGTAGTTTTTTTTTATTTCTGATTGATAAAGAAAAATAAAGAAAACTTTAAATTTTGAACTATGCTAGATGATTATTGTAAAGTGTATAATTGCAATACTCATCTGACAATTGCAATCCCCCACAAAGACCATAGAAATCTCTAGATGCCTCCTTGACCCATGATGAAAGATAAAACCAACACTTCCTATTGAGGGCTCTGGAGTTATGTACCTGCCACTTAAACCCAGGCTACAAAATAAACAGCTTTTAGGTTTTCTATATGGAATGGTGCAGTTCTTTGACAAAACAACCAGTTCATAACTTCATATTGCTGTCTAAAAAATTGGGACCGAGGAACTAACAGTTGATCCTTTACATAGTTTATCACTTTTAACTGGTATGGAAAATATCATCGTGGTAAGCATCTATAAGGGAAGAAAATGATATGCAATCTAAATTCATTAAAGTGCAGAATGTTTTCTTTTTACAAGTCTTCATTCTTCTGGAAAACTAAAACTTGAGTCTTTACATGCCATCAGAGACTGCTGCGCTGACCTCTTATTGTTGATGCTATTAGTAATAATGGGAAAAAATCAATGAGATTCAAAATCTTTGTACACACTCAAAGTTAGAGAATGCAAATTTTTCTTTTCAAAACCTCTCTAGAGTAGTGAAGTAAAATATGCTTTTTTCTGCATGCTGGAAAGGCATTCAAGAGGTACCGAATCAGATGTTATTGAACGCCATTTTAAATTTCATTATTATTTGTTGGTGCTACTCTAAAGATTTTATTGTCAGTGGAATTAGAAATCTTTATGAGATCGCTAGTGTTTTGATCAGGCTGGAAGCCTCCTTGAAGTATTGGCTATATACTGTTGTTAAATTTTGTGCCTGTTTTACTGCTTTTGCTTTATCTTGCAATTTTAAGGATGTGTTGAATCCAACTCATGACACATAAATCAGCAAACTTTTTCCCATCTATCTGTGACACCTAGCATAGTCAAAAAAGCAGAGTACATTCTATCAACCACATGGTGCACATCTTTGATTTTGTCAGAGAATGCTGCCTAACTATGATACTGGATATTAACATGAATGGAGGTTTGGTATGAGATACTGTGCAGTTACTCAACATTTGTTAAAGACAACAGAAATTCTTTGGATTGTGAGATATCTATGTTAAGAATGTGTTGGTTATGAAGGTCATGTATACATTTCAGTTATATTGTGAAGACCCTACTGGAGCTAAACCTCATTGACATGGCTAAAAAATACCAAATGTCACTTCTGTTAACCACTTAACCTTATCCTTGATAGTAGAATCATAGTTGCCTGTCTAGTTGAACTCGTATTATAGTAGTTGACCTTCTGCACTAGCATGTCTACCATGTCCACTCTTTTATGTTTCTTATATTTGCTCCAAGCTGGTACACTAAAATGTGCCAAAATGCTTTACTTACATCCTGGAACCTCCATGTCTCTACTCTTTTCATATCAAAGGAGGAGGGTGGAGTTTATAGTTACCTTGCTAGTAGTTGTAAAATGGTCGGACCCAGGTCGGATCCATGCTATGTATGCATCTAAACTCGATAAGATAGGAGTGCGAATTCGGATTCGGATCCATCAACATGTGTAAACTCCTACCTCAAATCCAGACTTGATTAATAGTTAGATTTGAGTTCTGATTTAAGAAGTTTTGAGGTTCAATTTAGCACAGCTTGTATCCTATGTTTCTTATTGCTATTATTTTTTATTTTTTTTAATAAAATTATGATTTTAAGAAAATATTAAGTACAACAACCATGAACAGTAATATGGTAAGTAAATTGTTGGTTTTAAAAAACAAAATCGAATCAATTCAGAAACAGATTTAGGTTTCCATTTATGTTTGATTTGATTCAAACGGAATTGATATTTGAGTGTTGGCTAGGATTTGGGAACTGAAATGGCAGTGAGCGAGAGTTCAGGAATCAATACAGGTCAGATAGTCAATCCTAGAGTTAAGGGATCAATGCAAATCATGAAGCCAATCCTCTTTATATTCCTATATTTATAAATATTACATATATGTAGCATGTGTATATATATACGGTTTCGGGTTTTCATATATGAAGCAGCTATATGCAAGTTTAATCCAATAAGAAATCAGATTGTAAACCTTGATCAAATAAGGTTATTGGAAACTTATATTGGATGGTTATCGGATTATTAAAATATAATCAGATAGGCTTGTTGAATTTTCGGGTGCCATTTACACCCTAGTTGACATGATGTCGAGAACCAGGTTTATAACTTCAGTGGAACCAATTTTGGTTCATAAAACTGAAACTGCATTGAATAAAATAATTTGCTTAAGGTTAAGGTTAATTACTATATCCCAACTCATTACGTTAATTTTCATTTTTGGAGGTATCTATTTTGAGCCTTTAGATTGTAAATTTCTGCTTTCCTGCAATGGATACACAAGTGGTTTATTAGCACCTCTGGTCCGATTTCTAGTATATCCAGTACCCATGCACCCTAGAAAGCATACAGGAAGCAGACTGAAAAATCTGGATACCTAAATTTCCCACTACTACACAGTTCTTGACCACTTATATGATGCCTACAACTACTAATTTTAATAAATAGTATTGGCATCATTTTGACAGATAAGTATGTGAATATCATCCCTAACTCATATACACTTCATAATTGCAGTGATTTAATGTTAGCAGGAAATTATTTATTGTTTTGTTTTGTGCTTTTTAGCCTTGACCACAAGTCATAATACCCACTGGGTACAATGATGTTAGAGTCATGGGTCCATACTCCTTGCATCATAGTTTGCTTAAAAAGATAGTGATAGATATCCTTCCTGCACCTCGCATCAGCATATCTTCTGCATTACTCTTTGTGAAATATCTAAAATTTCTGTAGTTTAGAAGATCATTTAGAGGCTATTGCAACAAAATCCAAAATTTAAGTGGAGAGCTATCTCCTGAACAATATCAGATTACTTTTACGAGAACATACATCATGAAAGGACTACGCATATTTGGGAAATAGGATTCTCTTTCAATGATTGTCAGCTGGAAAATGTAATACTTGTTAAGTTTCTTCTGCAATGAGTATTAGGTATCATCGTTGTTAGAACTTTTTACGGAAATATAAAGGCTCAATCAGAGAGTGGCTTTCCTTCTCACATAACATGTGGAGTCAAGATTCGTCTTCTTGGTACCAAACCCCGTATCGGTGCCATACTAGCAATGTGTTGGTACGGTATAGTACGGGATCTTTTTAGTGTACCGAGTATCGGTACACTATCCATACCAGATATCAGTACCAAACCGGTACGGTACACCCCATACTGTTCGGTTCAGGCCGGTACAACGAACTATATTTAATTGGCATGCCCTGGAAAACTCTTGTTTTCTTACTTTCTTAAGGATCTTTTCCTATGTGGGGTTGTGTGGTTGTTTTATGAGTCACAAGAACAAATGGTGATATCTAGCTTGTACCAGTATGAAATTTGTACTTAAGTTCCTCTAAGAAATGACCTGTTAATCTGTAATCTGCTTATATTAATGCTATTGATGAGTCTCTTAGCAATCAGACCAACATACATTTATTAGTTTAGCATTACTTTAACCTTTTGCCATGAAGTCACTGAGAAGTAATCAATTGCTATTAACTTTTGATTAAAGTTTATGCAAATCTTATGCTTTTCAATTTAGAGTCATAATCGTTGTAGCAATTTTGTCCAGGCTCTTGCAAAAGATCTCCCTTGGAGATTGAAGGGACCTGATGTTCTAGAAATTCTTCAGGCGGTAAGCCCATGCCCCTACAAACTTTCATTCCGGTGCTATGCTTCCTTGAACATTGAATAATATAGTATGCATAAAGGATTCATGTCCAGACAGCATTGGCAGGCCAGTATAATACCATTTCAGGAAGAAAATGGTACCCAGTATGTGTGCGGAACACCAGCTGTCTCTCAAATCGAGACGTCCCGGCCATCCCAATTGCATCCCAATACAGTTGGGATGCACTAGGACAGTCAAGATGGACAGACCTGGACATATCTTTTTCCATTTTATTTTTGTTAATAATTGTTTCAATCTGTCCTAACCATACTGTCCAATCCCGATTTCATATTGTCCTAGGAGCAAACCAAGATGGGCCCCAGTACCGATATTTAAACCTGTGGTATGCACTTTCCTGGCAGGGGTTTCTACTTACTGATATTTAAACCCTCGGTGTGCACTTTCCTGGCAGGTGTTTCTAGTTATATGTTCTGATAGTTGAAACAGAGCAAAGATTTGGCATTTGGGGTTAAAAGTATATGTAGAAACAAAATTGAATTGCCTTATCTCTAATTATGTTTTTTGAGAGATGATATATTGCATAAGAACAGAAATAAAGTCTACATTTTATATGTATCTGCACTTTCTAAGTTTCTATGATAATTTATTTAGTTGTAGGACTAATGACATTTAGAAGGTACCAAACAAGTCTGAGTGTTTAGTCTAACAATTGTCCTAGCCGGCTGACAGTCTACATCAGATATATCTGATATATTTTCGCCATCAAACTTGACATAGGTATGTTTATTTTACATGTTTGATAATTTATAACTGATGAGTTCATATGACACTGAAAGCTTCTATCTTGACATGCAAATTTAAGGTTTTATGGATCGATAATTTCATAGCACAAGCCGCAAGTTGATATAATATATTGGTGGACTATTCTTACCATTTGTTGCTACAATCACTAGTGCAGCCATAAATTCAATGTCCATAGAGGAGAACAAGGATGTGACATGTAGTTGAAGTGAGAAGATGAATGACTTGGTACATTGTAGGAAATAGTCAAGCAATTGTATATTCCTTATTTCCTATAGACATTCGCTATCAGATGGAAATCATAATCATAACTTCCTCACTATGATATTCCATCCATCCCAGTTCTAAAAGAAAATAACATAATTAAAAAAGAATCTTGTTTTGCATGCTCTGTGGTGGATGCATGGGCCTGAACAATTTTTGTCCTTGTTCATCCTTTTGGAGCAGATAGACAGTAACACAGATGGACTAGTAGATTTCTCTGAATTTGTCGCAGCAACCGTGCATGTGCATCAGTTAGTGGAACATGATTCTGAAAAGTGGCAATCAGTTTCGCAATCTGCTTTTGATAAGTTTGACATGGATGGAGATGGATATATCACACCTGAAGAACTTCAAATGGTATGTTTGCCTAATTATTATTGTTCTGGTTTAAAAACACTACAGCACAATTGCATTTTGAATTCTAGAATTTTTTGATGATGTAGATTAATACCAAGCTTGAGACTAAGTTCAGTCCCTGTATAACACTGAACAACTTAAAAGTTACAATTAGAACCTGATTCTCACTTGTGCTACTATATTTGCAGCACACATATTTGAGGGGCTCCATTGACCCACTACTAGAGGAGGCTGACATTGACAAGGATGGCAGGATAAGCTTGAATGAATTCCGCCGACTCCTAAAAACCGCAAGCATGAGTTCACGCAATGTGCCCAGTCCTACTGGTGTAAGCAACCCTCAAAAGTTGTAGCTCAAAGGGAGACTGTCAGTGATTGACGAGGGATGAGTTGATGCTGTCCCCTAAATTTAAGGATTCATCTTATGGGTCTAGCTTGCACTTGTTTGCTCATGTTACCAATTGCAATGAACCACCAGAAGATCCGAAAAGTTTTCATTTTTAGGATTGTGCGGAGAGACCATCTAAGTCATGAAGAGGGCAGTCACAACCAACTAGGTAAATGCTTTTATCATGTGGTGTTTTATCTCCACATAGTTGTACATTGTGTATGGTAAGGGGATTCTTTCAGGTTTCACCAGAAATGCAATGTGTGGTTATGCAGATATACTGCAAATTTGTGTTTAGAATTGTAACATGATCGAGTACAGACTTTTAGAAGAAAAAAAATAATGTGTCTTTCCATTAAACTGTGAGCTGTGTTGTGCTTTCCTTCGATTCTCACCTTGGTCATACTTCGGATATTAAATCGGAGGAGCTTAGAAGCAGCTTCTGGAGCTCACAGGATGCTAAACTTAGTTTTGAAATGGTCTCTTCCAGTTCTTCTCATCCATCGACAGGAATCAATCTAAAAGAAAACATATGGCTGTTTTGACTAAAGATCTTGCATTCTGCTTATTTAGATTACAACTGGGACAAAGTGGTCTCTAAACAAATCAAAATCTCAGGCACATGGAACTTACAGGTGCACATGGTTGATGATCCACCTATGAGACCGTTGCTTCTCGTTTCAAGTTGCCTTGCAGTAGCCTGATTTGCCTATTCACTATCAAATTGTGAACCAGTGCAAGATGATTCCTTTTGCAATACTAGCTCGAGTTAATATATAAAGAGATATTTGACTAACTCATTGATGTGATAAATCTGCATGCATTTCTCCTAGCTCTCTTTTATACTGTTTCTAAATTATACATCTTGATGATGAATCAAGATTATCTATCAAACTGATAGCAAGTTAAGATTAACTTTGACCATATTAACTAAGTCGGGTCGAAAATATTTTCTAAACCTATCCAAGCGAACCTAATTCGTTAAAAAGATCAAATATAGTTCCACCAAATGGTTGGTAAATCTGGCATCTAGGAGCTTATCTTGGTCGCTGCAGTTTCTGCTTTAGTGTGTAATCATTGCTGAAAGACTTGGCTCAACATTATACAAGGAATTGTTGAGAAATCACTTAGCCTGAACTAAGAAAAAAAAAAGGAGATATGCCAATTATGAACATGCACCCAAACAAAATGAACTCGTGAACAAGGTAGCTATCAAGCACCCTTCTTAAGCTTTGTACAATTCTTTTCAAAATCTCACTATCGTATAAACTCAATACTGATCTGACCGGCAGATTAAACAGCCATAAAGCCTAAAATCATAACACATACGGTGGTCGCAAGAATCATAACACAGTATGTGTGATGAAGCAATCGTGCAAGCCCACAACCAACACGGTACGCAAATCAATTAACTGTTGAACAAATGACACTTCTCTTTTTCTAGGTTTGTTTCCCCTCCAATTATCTTAGATGCAGTAATGCCTGACCAGCTCCAGAACTGGACTGCAGGATACAGTGGATACCAGTAACAATTCCAGGATGAATTCCCAGTCTTCTCCTTACCCAGTTTTCATTCTTGCTTTTCCAACTCCCCCATCCTCTCAATAATCGCCTGCACATTTACAACAAAAGACAAACTTATCTTGGTTTTCACTCAAAGTAGCTCAACTATTGCGAGAAAAAATAGCTTATTTTTTGCATGTGCAGAACTTCATATTACTTGGGTGCCTGAATCATATAAAACAAACAAGAAAGAGCAGAAGACAGAAATGGGGAAGAAAAGTTACCAGGCTTTCAGAGCTCATTTAGTTAATGATGTTGCAACTGCTAGTTTATTTGCAATGGCAAAAGCAAGAACTGGATCATTTTGGTGCATCCAGAGCGCCACAAATATTCCTACTTATGGCCAACAAATGGAAATTTCAATTTGACTGTTCTGCTAGTTAATTGATGGGCCTAATAAACTGAAATTTTGCTACATCATTCATCAGTTTTATGTATGCAGCCGAGTACCAGCCATTTCTGGTTCCACCGGCCAGTTTGTACCTGTACCAGCTATATCAACAGAAATTGCCAAAATTTTTTGACGCTAAACTTGCTAGCTGCTAGCAAATAAGGTTAAACCAAATTAATTTTCATATCTATCCTACAAGTTTTCCCATTTTATCCTGATTTTTTATTTAATAAGTTTTGGATTTTTTATTTTATTTATTTAAACAATATATTATTTATTTATTATTTTAGCTATTTGAAACCAATTTATATTTTGTATAAGTTTTCCAATTTGTCCTGATTATTTATTTTAATAATTTTTCTCAGTATCACTTTTTCAAATTTTGAAGTTGTAAATGTAATATCAGTCATGACATATTGACCGGTATACTAGGTGAACCAGAGAATACCAAGTAATAGTTGTAACTGGTAGGTAAGCAGCTAAATAATTATATAAATGGTGTGCCCGATGAGGACCAGGTACAGATTTTTGTGCTTTTCATCAGTTCTCTGAATCAATTCTGAAAATATAACAAAATATAAGAAAACATTATGTGGATATAACCTTAAGACAAAATGAGTGAAAACAAACCAATCAAAAAAAAAATGACCATAACTAAAGTAAAAAAAAATGAGTAGATAGCTAAGACATGGTTCCATGAACTCATACAGATGGATGGGCTTCTCAATATTTAAAAGAAATGTTTATAGAAACCTTATGTTCATCAAGTTGTATCAAATTTAGACTAACTTAAACTACTTGGTAGGACCAAATTTTCTTGACAAGCTTTCGACATATGCACATACATGTAAAACCAGAAAGTTTAGCAACAGGGTATCTGAATCTGATAGTTACCAGGACAGATATAGCTAACTTCAACAAGAAAAAGAAAAACAGATACAAAAGAAGACTAACAGATGATGGCATGACTGATGAGCCAAAGACGGTCAATAAGTTAATTGTGAAAATAAGCATTCTCAGGAGGCAAGATCCAATAGACAAATAGTAATCAAAAAAGATAAATTTTAAATAGATTTAAGTGCATTTTCTACAACAGACTTTTCTAAAAACTTTGCAGGGATGAATAGTCAATATTCGGCAAACGGAGGTCACCTTCTTGCTTGTTTCTTGAAGCTCCCCAGCAAGAATGAACTCATCCAATATGAGATATACCTTCACGGGTAAAAGTATATAGTGAGTGAAAATTAGATGGTTATTTCATTTAATTAAGTCTAAAAAACATAAAATAAATTTATCACAAAAGGCTTTGTTGTCTCTAAAAATTAAACTTTAACCAATTAGTCTGTCAGAATGCCTAGCTATTCCAAACTATCGAGATATCTTTGTTTCCTAGTTACACAAAACTGGTGTAGAAATTCAGTTCATATTGAAGAAGCATAATTTTCTAAAGCCCTTGTGACCTCTAGCTTACTACAGCCATTTGGTACTTGCAACAGGAGACTCATAAAGTGGATCCACCCATTAAAAACATTTAACTGATAATGCATAACTAGATCCCTAAACCAATCAATCTTTTAAAAGAATGTTGCAAGATAAAAGAATACTATGATTACATGATCATATCTAAAAGGATATATGCCAAGGAAGTAAGCAACAAATCTTGTTCATCCACAAATAAGAATAAATCAACAAATAAAAACAAAAATTCTGCCAGCTTAAAGAATTATTATGTTCATCATACGATAATTCAGCTCAAGAAAGACAGCTTCCACTTTAATATCAAGATGCATTAATATGGAAAATGAGTATAAAGGCAAAGTTACAAAATAAGCCAACAATAAGATTACTACAATTTAAACTATAAATGAGCCGCTACTGAAGATAATTGAGTAAACTAAACCCATGTAAAGCATTTTAGGTTCATGAAGGGGTACAGACCTTGTGAAAATTAAATACCAAATCTAGTTCACACACATTGCTGAAAAAATGATCCAATATCTCCACAAATAAATGGATGCACTCCAAATATGCTAACTCATTGTCGGTGATATCAACACACATTGAAAAGAAGAGTCCTGCATATCTTCTGTAAATTATCTTGTGCGTCCGGAACTGTAAGAAAAAATGTGCCAAATTCAGCACACAAAAGTGATAATGCAAAGCAATAAAACAGTAAATCAGGATAACATCTGAAACATGAGAAGGGATTGAAACTTTCTAATGTAAAAACAATGGCTCAGTATGATAACCTGCATGTTATGTACAGAATCAAATCAGCAATTGGTCAGTCAACACCATAAATCTAAAGATAAATAGTAAATGAATTTCTTATTTCAATGTTAACAGATAGATGAACACATGTATAAAAGCTTTAAAGATGGGTGGATGAAGTGGAGAGGTGCTCCTTTGCTGTTACTAGATTGAGCAATGCCTCTGCTATATCAGGGAAAATTAACAAATCAGCAATAAGGCCACCAATGCTGTACTAATCAAGATGGTAAGCGGAAGCCCACAAACTGGACAAACCCTAGTATAACTTGGAAGGAAGCAACAAAAATAACAAATATTAGAAGAAGCATAGAAGTAGCACATCGAGACAACTAATTGACATGCTTGCCATGTGCAGCAAAGATCAAAGGATGCAGAAACCACTAAAAAAATTTACATATCATTATACCAAGTTTTGAACTTTGAAAAATCTGATGGTTGTATAGTCATCTAAACTTTCATTATCATGCCTATTTACCCAACAACAAATATGCCACCTTCCCAACAATCTCAACACCACCTTTCTAGTCCCTCTCCCCCACCCCAATCACCTAGAAAAAGGAATATAGATTTACCATCTTCATTAAATGTAAAAGATTATAGTCAATATAGAACACAAAACAGATTATGCCAGTTAAAAGCAACTATTACATTTCTTAGACATGTCTAAGATGAGTAAACTATTGAATTTCAGAATCCATTTCAGCAGTATGCTGATTTCACCATTGGAAGTCAGTCATATGCTTATTCTTGAACTTTTGGGCAGCAAATGAATGTATACTATCTCTGGAACAAATACGTATGCTCTAATAAATATAAGACAAAAGCTTGCCAAGATTTATGTGCAACAACAGCAAGGGGTGCATTTTGAATGTTGCTGGCAGCGAGCCACTAATTTTAAAGCTTGAGGGCAGTGGATGTGATTTTTCCTGATAGATGGCAGGAAGGTGCTTACCTAGGTTCGTGGATCCACTAAATCAACAGATTCTTTAGGTTCCCCTAAATAATTCCTTAGAAGCTGATCAGATTTTGATTTTTAAAAGAAAAAAATAAAACTATCACTGGCAAGTTTTTGCATACAAGAATCCTTTTACTTCAACTAGTAGAAAAGGGCATGCAGATTTTCTAAGGGCTGTTCGATGCCCATAGTTTTTCTAAAACGGATAATAATTATAAAACATAATTATCTATAAAACAGGTTTTATGAAAAACAGGAGGAGACCTATTTTCATAAAACTCATTTATCATGTCTTTCAACTTCCTAGATTTGGTATAACAGATTTTATAGAAAACAACCCAACAACCATTTTTGCAATATTCATTTGTTCTTAATCTTTTGTGTATTCCTGTTTTAATATAGCTTATCAACCAAACAGCTCCTATATGAATTTTCTCCTATTTTTCTCCTCACTTGTTCTTTTCTTCTCCTCTCCTTCCTTTGAATCAGAATGGGTATTAGACCAATATGCTGCTTTAGAAGCCAATTTCCAGATCTAAAGAATAAGCTTTAAGACTTAAATTTGATGTAAAAACAAGGCCTCAATGACCCCAAAGTCTTGGATCAGCTTGTACTGTTTTTGTATTGAGCTAAAACCAATTCACAAGGTAATCATTGTACTGGGTTGAACGAGTTGGTACCACCAGTTCATAAGTTGGTTTATGGAACAATTTCTCCATAAAGCAGAATAGGGAGATATTGACATTGAAAAATTATAAGCCACAAAATGGTACTCATCGATTTTCGACCCTATAGCGGCAATCCATGACAATAAATGGATAAAACTACGAAAGATAGGCTCTATCAAATTGGAAATGTGTTTGTTGGTTCCAGATCATCCTAGGTCAACAATTGTTTAGTTCAAGACAATCCAACCAACTGCCAGCAGCCAAGTAGTATTGGTGGATGACTGAAAACTTGAAAAGGCAAACAAAAAAACTTTTTAAATGCACAACGATGGTGATCTTGGCGGTAATGCTAAACTAAATACTTCGAGCCAATCAAAATTAGATAGTATCCATCTTACTACATGTACAAGAAAACCCTAAATGCTACAACTAGTAATTCCACCTACTTTATCTCTTGAATGACTGTCAAATATTAAAAAAAAACATCATGAAAACTCCAAGGAAATCCTCTTTTTTAAAAAAATTACATGAAGGTTGCCTAACAATGTTCAATGGATATTTTAACAGCATCACCCGAATAATGAAATTGAAAAGGGATAAACTTCTTTGAGACCAACTAATTCACATAGCCAACCCTTAGACTTTCAAATCCCCCAACTAGTAGCCTGTGCACCGAACTGTTCAACCATAGTACTGTTCGAAACATCTGGCCTTCTGATAAATAATATTTTATGCCCAGATATACCTAATATTTTTTTCCAGGGACCAATTTGTGTGATAGCTTTTTTTTCTCTTGTTGAGGGTTTTCAAGTACAATATCTGATAGTACAACATCAATTTCTACACACATAATGCATCCTTCAACAAGTATTTAAATAATTTCAGAAATTCTATGTACAAAACATTCTTCCATATGCATAATAACTGCGTATATACCTATTTTATGTTATACATACAAACTGGGTTATTCTGTAAACCTAAAATCATTCCTTTCAAACCACAAATTAGAAGCAGGAACAGGATCTTGGTTTCCTGGTCCCTTTAACACTTCATTTCTCATTCTCTGTTTTTACCTTCCCTTTTGCATATTGGACTAGCATATCATTCTATTTCGAATTATGGTAAAAAAACACTTACCAAAGCCAATTCTCCCCAGTGTTCCCATTTATGTCCTTGTGTTTTGTGATATGACCTTATAACCAATTATTATGTTTGACAATCAAATGGGCTATATAAAGCTATCTCAGTGTAAGTATACCAAATACATAAGTAAGTTGCCAGCTTGAAAGCATCTTTACCCTGACCTACAACCAAATCTATCAACTTCATAACGCCATCAATCCATGTTTAAATTGTCACAAGTTTAAATGTTTAAATCCATGTTGTGGTGTGAAATAGTTTCACAACACAACATATATACCAAAGAAGATTCATGACGAGTTTGTTCCACAGAAAGTCCAAATCCATGGATCCATACTATCTATACAAAAAATGGTTTCGTGATTCCAGTGGGCGGAAGGCATCACCCTCAATTTCTCCCTTTTCTTATCGATCTTTTCTATTAGGCTAAAACAAAACTGCGCTTCTATAGACATTGGCATCTGATTTAGAAAAAAAAAAAAAAACATACAAAGAAAAAACAACAAATAGGGTTTTGGAAAAAAAATTTCGTACCTCAACAAAGTTGGTGAACTTGGGATCCCGATTAACCACAAGCCGATGGACCTGGGAAATCCAGAGAAGAAAAAGAAATGTCATTTTTAATCTAGAAAACAATCTGAGGAAAGAAGAAAGTTACCACCTTTAATCAAGAAAATTTAAAAGATCAAGAAAGTTTTCTCAAGAACACACACAGAGGGATCAAGAAAGGGTTTGAGAAGAGGAAAAGGAGAATTACCTCGTACTCGACCTTGTGCTTCTCGGAATCCTCGAGGGGGACGTAGTACTTGGCCAGGCGCGTCTTGCCCTGCCGATTCTGCAGCAATATGAAGCGGATCTGCCATTCCGATTCGATTCGATTCCATTCGATCGTGCATCACATATCAAATCAAAACAAGAAAGATTATTTGACCAAGAAGAAGACGCAGAAGGTGGAATTAGGAGGTACCATATCGTTAGGGGGACGCGAGAGACTGGAAAAGGGGATTTCCGGTTGGAAGACGGACGAGGGCTTTTCCCGGTACCGATCTCCGGGCCGAGTGTCTTCCCTCGATTTGCCGAGTCCTTCCTGAGTTCCGACCGGCCTCGTGGACCTTTCGCTTCTCGCTTTTCCACCCTGTCGCTTCACGTGTCGAAGGGTTCTTGGATCGATGTCGGTGTCCTGCGCTCCACGCTGTTAGCTGCGTCAAACGAGCGAGCCGTTCGTGAGCCCGCTCGAGTTCGGACCAAACTTTGACTCAGAGCGGCTTGCACCGTTTGCAGAGTGACTGAGCTAAAACTCAAGCTTAGCTTCGTTGAACTCGACTTGATTCAACTCAAAATATAAATATATAAATAATTTAGATATTATGTTTTATTTTTAATTATTATTTATTTTATAAGAAATATTATCTATATATATATGCATTATAATTAATATAAATTATATATACTAGAATATATTTCAATTATAAAATTAAAAATTATTAAGATTATTAGCTTGGATTGTATAAATGAACATCTGGAAAGATTCTAATCTCTCACTAGATATTTTAGATGGTTTGCGTTCAAGTTCTAATAAAAACTAAATGAGTTGGTTCAAGCTTGTCTCGACTTAATTACAAAACAAACCTAAGCTTGAGATAGATTTAGCCTGTTCGGTTTATTTACACCCATGCATGGTGAATGATTGTGTGGCTTTTATGGAATAGGTTTATCTTGCAGTTGCGAACAGATTGACAACTACATATCACACGAAAAAGCAATTACCATGCAAGAGAAGATATAAAAGGGCAGTGTTGTGGTAGTTTGTTTTTTTCCAAAACACAGGCATGCACAATAAAACACATAGTTGATTTAAAACTTCTGTATTTCTCTATTTGTTGACAATTAGTATTTGACATGATGCATGTTGTCGATAAAAGAAGGAACAGAACAGAAGTAGTTATACTTGCGTGAGATTTCTATGTTAGAGTTATGCATTTCATATTTTTTAGCTTTTCATGTTGAATTTCACTATTACAAAAATATTTTTATATTTCACCAAAAAATATATCCCAACTTGGCATTTATAAGTGGTTGTGAATTAGCATATGACCTGCATGATATATGTGGAGTATGATTTTTCTCCTTTTTCAACTATTCTTAAAATTCAATATAACAATATAATAAATTATAATAAATAAAGTTCAATAGCTACATTTCTATTTCACATTAAACAATAAATTTTTACTGCCAAGCATAAACTCCCATCACCACTCCCAATTCCATGCAATGTGCCTGGCATAATATTTTTTTTCTTTTTCCAATTGTTTTAAAATATAACATGATAATATAATAAATTATAACAAATAAAAAAATTTAGTAGCCAAATTTTTATTTTACATTAAGTAATAAACCTTAATAAAAGTCGAGCATATTAATATTGACGTTATTAATATATACACCATATTAAGCAATGAAATTTAATGATGAGCAAACATATTAATATCAATGCCATTCATATTTGCATCATCAACATCTCGCAAGATCAATCACATCTCTTACCTTAAATGGCAAGAACCAAAGTTCATGATATAAATATTAGAACATGAATATAGCGTGTGCTTTGTGGAGTTTTTGTGTCTGGCAGACAAGTTATGCATACTCTGAGATTGTTTTTCCCTAGTTTGAAATTGAAGAAACAATGATATTCTTTTCCTTGAATAAGATGAAACAACCTCTCACCTGGTGGTAAATATTGCATATTGAATTTGCTGACTGCTTCGAAGCATTATTGAATCATGCAAAATTTTCATTTTTTTCAAAAAAAAAAGGGTAAGTGATCATATAATGTCATCTTTATATTTCCGCATTAATGTGCATAAGATGGGTTGAATCATTTCGTTAGCTATTCTTTGACATTGCATCTAATAATTAAAGAAAATGATATTTTCCTTTTATTTTATTAGAATGCCTGTGAAGGCTATGGAAGCTGGTAATATTGAAGGCAGTTACAGATCAACTTGTTAAACAAATAATATAAATAAGTGGTACTGGAAACCATTTCAGATCAATCTCATTCCACAGTTATCTTGACTGGTTTCCTTGTATATTTATATTTTTCTGCAATTTATAATAGAGATACATGGCTTACAGCATAGGCCCTAGCAGTTTTTAGCTGGAACTATTTGTAGTTACATGCACGTGCGTTCGTATGCTGCTAATCTAATGCAAGCAATCTCATGTTTAGCTCCGCCCTATAACAAAATTCTAAAAACTACGTCCCTACCAAATCAGCATGGGCACAGACCACCCTTTGCTCCAAAACATCGAAATGATGACTAAGAATAGAGTAGCCTTCTAAACTAAACATATATTTAGAGAGGTCAACGAAGCTGCCAACTGGATGGCTGCTTATACAGTTCACCACTCAGAATATACCTTACGGTCAAAAAGAAAGGATTGCCTCGAATATTTCATAAATTTAAATTTTTTAATTTTATTAGATATATTTGTATACGAATTCTATGATAACGGTCTGCAGCAAGAAAGTGAGGTACCTTCCGCGGTCTTCAGCAAGAAGAAAGCGACCTGCAGCACCGACAACGGTCCGTGCTCGTTAAAATAAAACTCAGGGGAAGAATCCAATGGCATGATACAGGCGTACCGAAATTTATCACAAATTACAATAAAGGACAAATAGTAAAAGAATTACATGTCGGTGCGAGTTGTATGTACGTTGCCAGGCAAATAAAAAATGCATAAATTTTGCACTGCATCAGCCAAAAATCGAGGGAAGGGAATCTTTTGCAATTTCAAAAATAATTTTTACTCACATATTTCATCAAATGAGAATATTTTTACATAATGACAGCTGTGGTTTCTATTCCTCTAGTTTTCAACCTCAATATACAAAATGAACAGACAAAGCTAAATATAGAGGTAGAAATCAATAGGCAAAATAAATGTAAAACCAAAAAGTTGGAGAACCAGAAGGGGCCCCGGACATGCAATCGGATGAAACAGGGGGCAAAGAGAAGCTCAAAGAAGCAATAGACTGGAAGCTAAACACCATCCAAAAGGCAACAGCATGTCAATGGCAACAACCTGGAAGGAACATATAACAATGAAGATGCTGAAGTCTAAAAGCTTACACCACGTAGTCAAAAGCAGAATAAAGTAAAGGCGACCATTAGGGTGCTCCATGAAACAGCAAACTCTGAAGATGCTTGCTTAAACTGAAATTTTTCCACTTAAAATATAATCCATCCATATTTTTATAGAATATAAAATGCGAGTATCCCATTAGGAAACTTGATGCGATAGAGAATGATAAGGGCTTGCAGAAGTTTGATGGCCCCATAAACTGACAATGACCGTAAGAAAAGAAGACAGGCAGGAATACTTAATATATATATATAAAGAACAAAACCTGGAGTTCAGAAAATCTAACTGGTAATTAATGAAACGTTAAAATTACGTCAATATAGATTCATTCAACATGCAGTAAACAAAATAAAATTTGAAAAAAAAAAAAGGAGAAAAAACTCTAAAGACATATCTAGGAGCATGTCAGGATGGGCCCTAATAAAAAAACAGCTAACAGAGAAAAGAGCTCCTTTCTTTCTGGATATAATATCATCACCGCAAAACTGTAAGCATCTTTCTCCTCCGAACTCAGAATGATAGATTTCGGATATTTTGGAGCCACTGACGATATGATTTCACAGTTCATAATGCTTTCATTCAATGGAAAGATTTCTAGACAGTTAGAATTTGTATTTTCTTATACAGCATGTTCATTATATAACATTCAACTCACGAACATTATATGAAACCCTAGTTCATAAATTACTTATGAATTTGAGGCAAAATGAATTATGCATATCTAGAGAGGCTTACTTCATTTGAGTTGTCGCATTAGAATATACACAATTTTGAATTCTTTACTTTCGTCATCCATGAAAAAGAAATGCTTCAATATAAATACCAAATTGATGTGACAGGCAAAAATACTAAATGATTTTAATATAAAACATTTTGTGAACTTTAAGATTTATCATCTGGAAAATATAATTTGATTCGACCTGGTCCACTTATATACTAGAAATGGTTTGACTTTAGAAGTTCTGTTGGAATTCTTGATGCTCTTTAAGAGATTATTATATGGATTACACAAATTCTTTTTATTATCTGCAGATGATTCCTTTGTGCCAGAAAGATTTTGCACTCGCCAAGCATTTTTGTGGTGCCAAGCTGGTCATCAAGCTTACTCTGGACTTGTAAAGGACCATTTCCCATGTTAAAAAAGTAAAAGTAAAAAGGTGCAAGTCCAACAGCTTGAAACATAAGAACAAACAAATAATTAGATTCTGATAGTTAATAACAAATGTGCACAATATGCTAATGACAAAAGAATTCCTATTGCATCAGTTACTAAGCAAAATTGCACCTTATTGAATTAAAGAACAATAAACGGCATCAAAACACACGAATCGAAATCAATGGGAAGCACCCATTAAACTTTACAAGCCAAAATAAGCCACATTTCCCATTTCAATTCACTTATTAGAGAACAGAAATCATCAATCTACTGCTTCCGTATCATGATCCAGAATGCACCAAACAACCATAGGAAAAACATTTCTCAACAAAAAGAATAGTAGAATGCTAATTAGCAGGAATCTTAATCTTGCTACTTATCCTGTGCAATGTTAATCATTGTCACCTAAGCAGCGGCTATTTTCGTATTTTCCTTGTTCAACTCCTCCAGCTCCTCGAGCCAGAGCTCGGCGAACTCGCAATCCTTGTACCTCTCAAACCACGGCCCGCCCGTGGTGTAATGGATCGCCTTCGGGAACGTGGTGGGGTCGTTGGGATCGACGTTGTTGTGGCCGACGAGGAAGTTCCAGACGAAGGGGATCTCGCCGATCTCGGCGTCGTCGAGCCACGTGAAGCGGTGGAGGAAGGCCCCGGTTTGGGTGCTGACGGCCTCCGGGGTGAGCGCCGCCCGGTTCTTGGGGTGGCCGCAGTTGTAAAGCACCATGGACGACCAGTTCTTGCGCGGGTACACCGTCTGGACGGCGCCGTCCATCTTGGTCGTCTCCTTGGGGGCGTACTCATGATGGACGCACATGATCGCGTACCTGTCGTCGATCAGGGCGATCAATTCCTTGATGTCGGCGAGGTAGAGGAAGTCGCAGTCGACGAACATGGCCCACCCCTGGAATCCGGCGAGGTGGGGGGTGAGGAAACGGGTGAAGGAGAACTCGGTGCTCTCGGTGGGGCCGCGCTCGCGCCAGAAGAGCCCGGCAGCCCGGAGCTCCGACTGCTTGATGGGGTGGATCTCGAGCGGAACCGAGGAGCGCTTCAGGAGGGAGTGGCGGCACACCTCGAAGGCCGCGTCCTCCCGAGGGTCGTACCCTATAAAGATCCTGAATGACGGGGGCCCTTCGCCGGCGAGATCCGCGACGGCGGCGGAGCAGGGAAGGATCTCCGAGCCCATGATGGAGCCTAAACGATGGTTCTTTGGTGAGGGAGGGATCAAAGATCTAGGGATTGGGAAAGAAATTATGAGAGGGGAGACGGGGATGGATTGGAAGAGGGGGGAGGGGAGTGAAAGAGGCGGAGGAGGACTGGAGGAGGCTGATGGTACGCGTCCCGCTCGGGGACGGCACCCACCGTTTTTAACGTTTTTCCGTGTAATTTGGGCTCCGGGTTTCGAGGTGGGAGGTGAGGTTACCGGTGGGCGGGGGCTAGATTGGTGGCGCCCCTGGTTACGGGAATTGCCCGGAAGGGTCGAGGAAAAAGAGCTCCGTTTCCGCGGGCGGTCATGGGATCCAATGGCCCGGAGCGTTTGGTGCGGGAGAATTAAATCGGATTCGGAAGTGGTCCTGTCTCGATGGCTACGAATTTATACAGCTGGCTACGAGCCTACGAATGGTCAATTGATGAAATCGACATAAGCAAGCTAAATATGAGTGTGAACTTGTAAGCCAATTTGTAAAATTGATTATTATGTCCATATAAAGATAGAATAGAAGATAGATTATTATGCAAAATTTTATCAAAACTAAGTTGTTTTTTTCACACTAAAATGAAAGTTCAATACATTACGAGTACGGATACACCCAATAAAATCAGAAAATAACAAGTTTCGAAGTACTCTGGGCAACTTCGCCTTCCTAGCCCACAGGGTATCAATGAAGTGGTAGGCCACATAAAATGTCATACAATCTGCAGCCCCATTGGCCTCTCTGAGAACTAGGCTGTTTTAGTGGAGTGGTTTTGATAAAAAAAAAAAGTTCTAGCTTTTCTCTTTTTCCAACAAACCCAAGAAATTGCACATATTAGTATATAAGAAATGAAGCATGCATATCCTTTTCAGAAAAGTTATCATCCTTGAAGAGTAGATATCAAAAAAATGTGATGGGAGTTTGGGGAAATTCCAGCCTAGCGTAGAGCCTAGAACAGATGGCAGATGTGAATGGGCAAGTTACCAGCAAATTAACCACTGATTTATTCAAGAGGCCCATCAACACACCTCCAATGTATGAGCCCATCTAAGAAGAAAAGCTTTCTGGATGGGCTTGGGCCTTCGGTTTTACTACTTCTGATGATATCAAAATAGAGCTTTATCCAATATTTTGCTTCAAATTTTCTACTCTTTTCTCTTCTAAGTCCCGTTTCAAATTGTAACCGACTTAACACCATCGTTATTTTTCGTAAAACTATTGCTAGATCTGAAGATCAAGCTAGTGTGGAAAAAAAAGTTTGCAAGTGATCAGTAATGACAACCAGCACAAGTGGGGAGTTCAAATTGTACAGATTTTTCTTGGAAAAGATGAAGGAAGATGAGGTTTTAAGATGATCGTAGGAGTCTTGGAGATATCATTATGCAACTCATCTTGTATAGGAGGTCAGATTGTAGCTTATTACCAAAGTTCGTCGCACCAGTCTATACTAAGCCAAAGGAGAAACCAATCTCATGTTCGATTAAACTCTTTCGTCTGCGAAAGAGTGTGTCAAAAGCTGATCCAAAAGTATTTATGTTGTGTGACTATTTTTGTAGGCTGAAAATATTGATGCTCAAACATTTCCTCGAAAACATAATTGAGACATCAATATTGATTCCTTCGGTTCTGTATGGTTGAAATCCTAATTAAAATTGTCGATGCAGTGAGATCATTGTTATGAAGATTTTCTTGGCGGTAAATTATATTGGCATATATAAACTCTAGCATTTGGGATCAACCTCCATCTAAATAAAGTAACACAGAGTCCAGCATGGGATACTATAAAGACAAGTTGAAGCATAACTTGGCATTAATTTCTCCCAACAAGTATGTATTCCATGCTAGTTTGAAACATAATCTACCATTGATCCATCATTGTAAAGCTCTTTACTCTCTACTTTTTCAAATTTAGAAATATAATATTAATTATGTGATAGTTGGTTTTTGCTATCAAATAAATAATATTGAAAATTCTTTTTTTTTTTTTGCAACAGAGTTATTGGGAAAAAAAAATGTTTCTAAACCTATTTACTTAATATAAAACATTGTCTGTTTTATTATTCTTTCAATAATAAAACATTATTTTCAAACTAAATAGCGAAATAAATCAAATAACAACTATTATTTTTATTATATGACAACTACTAGAATGACTAGATGATTTCTAAAATGGAAGATGGCATTTGTTATTATATTTTTGTTTTCAATTGTATAATATAAGAACTCTAGAGTCGGTATAATGGCGCTATAGTGCCGATGCTTGTTGTTTTAAATATCTAGCAAAAAAAAAATGAATATTGATCCATGGGTGTTATATTGCACCTCTGATCAGAAAGATATTCTACAAGTTTCTTAGGAAAGCAATATCATTTTCACCACTAGGATATCCTGATTATAAACTTCCATACAAACTGGCTATTTGAGTAAATACTTATTTTACATATCTAAAATACTTTTGATCATCATGAGAATCATGTACATAATGGGCTACCTCGATCAAATTACGCTACTGCATGAATCCAAACTAGATTTCGATAAGAATCAAAGTTAAAACCCCTTTAAGTATAAAAGAAATGTGGTGCTTAATTTTAGTTGGAAGACAAATAAAGGGAGTGGAGAGAGAAATTAGTGGAGCAAATTGAGTGGTTGGCATGCATCTCCTAAGTGGTCACAGCACTTGTTTACTCATGCTCATAGGCAAATACTAGCTGCCCTACATGAGCTAGCCCATTTACAATGGCTTGGGCTTGATCTCAAGAAAGAGACCCAAAGCCCATCAATACTCACAAGGAAATAGGAATCCACTTTTCCATTCTTACAATACTTTTCAGTGTTCAGCTAACTCCCAAGCTTATCCCCACAAGAAACATAAAATATAAGATGATGTCATTATGATCTAAACTAACTACCCATATAATTCTAAGCCGAATGTTTGTCTGATTTCCCTTTCACCAACAGTGGATTTGGAGACAAACAATCTTGGTTTATATGGCAGGTGAAGCATCTCTTTCCCTACCGTTGCATCCAAGGGAGGATAAGGCTCATCCGATCAATCCAATCCGGACCGTCCACCCAACGACGAGGCTTCCCCATCCATTAGCGGAATACAAGTGAAGTGGACGCGAAGAAACGAAGCACTATCATTTGATTATGCCCTTAAGCAAACCCACCTCCGTCCTCCCAGCTCCCTCCTCTTCTCTTCTCTTCTCTAACGACTTTCCCACTTCTTCCCACCGTCTCCACCATTCCTACCTCCCTCTTATAGCTATCCATCAATATATAACACTGGCTATCTCGCATGCATCGTTCTCGTTAGAGAGGTTTGGGTTGCCGATCGAGCATGGAGACCGAAGGGAGTGTTGCTGTCGCCGGGAGAGCTGAGATTGACACCAGCAAACCGTTTCAGTCCGTGAAGGAGGCCGTCGTGCTCTTCGGAGAAAGGGTCTTGGCCGGCGAGGTCTACGCCAACCGGCTTAATGAGGTGACGATCTTTTTCTATATATCCATCTATCTAATGCTGCTTCCAGTTTTTTTTTTTTTTTTCATTTATGTCCTTTGGCTAAGTCAAGAGATTAGGAATCTAGGACTGGAATGGAATTAATAATAAGGTTTGTTGGTTATTGAAATTAATAATAAGGACTTGGCCTTTAAAACAACAACGGAGCTTGCTTTAAGTAAATCAAAACACATAGCCAAAGGTTCCTTTTGGGTGGGAAACCTCCCACTTCATCAAAAATAAATAAATAAATAAAGAAGGAAAGAGAGGGGAAGATCTAGCACGCTTTTGAAGACTTTTCAATCTTCTTCTAATCTAACATTCTGGTGTTTCCCTGAGTAATGAAATTTTAACTGCTAAATTATTTCCAACTAATGGAATTTGTAATTATGGTTAATTCTTAGTAATATGAAATCCTTCAGTTGGTTTTCTCAACGAGATTGCCCTCAAATGGAAGAAATGCATCATGATTGATATCATAGCACTCAGAATAACCACCTGATACAAGGATCTTAACCAAGAAATTAGAGGGTCGCCGCGTTAACTTTTTCCTGTCATATTAAAGAATTTAGCTTATCATGATGGAATGGAGGTAATTCAAATGTTAATTAGCTGCACAAGAGTACTCTAAAGCAGATGTTTTTTGCAGTGCTTTTTATGATGCATCAAAGCATATTCATACTAGTAACTGACCATTTTTTTTTTAGCTAAACAGATTCGAGCTGCAGCAAGCAGGAATGTGCATGGAGCCTCGCAACTGGGATCTATAATGGCGGAGCTAGAAGAAACAAAGCAAAACCTCGAGCAGGCACGTCAAGAAAGCCTAAAGATGGCGAGCTGCCTCACCTACCTTAGGGAAGAGCTCGAACAGACCAAGATGGAGCTCAAGCAATTGCAAGCTAGAGAATCTGAGAAAAACGTCATAGATTCGGAGGCTGATGAGGACCTAAAGTTTGTTGAGAATGCAACAGAGATTGAAATTGAGACGCCGATGATGAACGAAGGGTGGGAGTTCCAAAAGAAGAGGTATGTTACGTTCGCCAACCCTCCATCCCTGGCCCAAGTCATAAACACAGAAGAGCAAGCGTTGGAAGGGCAGGTTTCCGTGGAGAAGGAAACAGTGCCAATGAAGAAGAAGAAGAAGCCATTGATCCCATTGATAAGAGCATTTTTCGCTAAGAAGAGGAGTTATGAAGAGGGCTCATCACCTAAAGTTCGAGGTCCATAAGAAAATGTTGAAAGGGATTCCATATATATCCATATCTGTGCCTAGATATTCGGAGGATAGCTTCATTTTTTTTTTCCGCAAATTTTTCTGTCATATATTTGCAGTGTCATATAATTGCAGTGGGTCTTATCATGTTATTGACTATAATATATCGAAAACATACGAAATAAACAAGGATCTGTTCATCATTCAATTTTCTTCTCAATCATCAATTTCAAACAGAAAAGTTGAAGCATTAGGAAGAATAATTTCAGACAGTTCTCCAGTATTTTAGCTACAATTATCATTTCCATTCACACTATTTTTGCCAATTAATATGTACAGCCCAGAACTCTTACTTATACTCGATCACACATGAACATCGACGATTGAGCTATACACGTCAAGTAAAGAAAGAAGAGGAAGAGAAGCTGGGTGCTGAAATTTCAAACAAAATCTTCAAAATTCTGACCATTTAACCCTGTACTTTTGGATGACTTGTTAAAGAATTCTATGCAATCTGTGATGGCCTCCTCGTAGTGAGATGTTAGCGGATATAGATTCACCGAACTGGATGATCTTTTCGGGATATCGGGATGTTCATCAACTCTCTGATGGGTAATTGTTGGAGGCTTGTGGGGAAGAGAGAAGAAGCCCGCGAGGATGTTGCAGAAGCGACCAAAGAGCTTTGTTGGCCACATACTCAGCTTGGATACCACCCTAGCCCTCGTATTCTGTCCCTTGTGGCTCACTTGCACCATAAAGCTCTGTCCTTGGAGCTTGGACATTGTGGAGATGAAACTGATGTCAGTGCATTGGTTGTGAAAGGCTATTTATTCTGTGGGAAAGATGTGTCACCAGAAGGAAAGGATTATATCAGAAACTTAATTAAGATTAGAAAAAGAAGAGCAAGATAAAGGTCAGGGACATCATACATGTGCCAGAATCATTGAGGGGGCTCTTCATTCCTCTTTCCAAATAATTAGTATACTAGGAATGTTTGTTTTTTGAAGTAGGTGGTCATTATCCCCACATCTCCTGTTGCTCCCATTATGATCCCTTGAATGCTATGTAGCTTATAATCATTAGACTTTCTGAGTGATGAGAAAGTAGATACTGTTGGGTGCTCTTCATTTAGGTTTTGCAGGTCAAGTATATATGTGCTATCCTTCCTAATTCCATTCCTCTTCATTTACCTCTCATGGGAGGAACTGAATTGAGCAAGTCAACATTTGGATCATGTGTGGTCACTAATTTGTTTTGAATAAGATCATGGCTTATATCTAACAAAGCTATATTTCATTTGTATAATATGACCATTAATTTGTATGATAACTGCAGTAGTTGCTTCAGATCACCAATTTACAAACATGCATACTCTAGAACCTTGAACTGATAATCTACAACTACATAATCGGCCATGAATTTGCGGTAGCTAAGTATTACTCAATGATTTCATTCTTATTATCTTTTTATCTTGGTTATGTGACTCTAGACTTCCAAGACATTGTCCTGATGTGTTTATGATGATGATGCATACTGCATTGATGTCACCAGGTACTACAATCGCTTATCAAGATAGTTTTAAACCTTCGGACAAATTCATTGACATACTCATCTTAAGACTTAAATGGAACTGGTGTCAAGCCCAATTACTTTTAAGGCATATCCTGCGCTGCACTTGATATAAATGAAGTTGTGTCACAAGCCTTATGGCTAAATGATTTCTAGCTTGCATAACTGTAAGAAAACATGCAATCAAGAAGTGCAAATGCATTAGCAAAAATTTTGTAGTGGGAATATCTATGGGATATGAGAAACTCAAGTTTATGGCATTGCCACCTATTCTTAAAGTGAGGTTCCTAAATTCTCTCCCCCTTAAAAAAAAAAAGGACACTATATCTTTGCTTAATTTTCATATTGTTATACATAAACAACTGAATGCATAAGCATATTTTATGCGATTAAGTTTATACAAAATTTAAATAGATTTTAGCAAAACGAAGGTGCAATATGAGCATTATGGAAAGAAATTAAATAAGGTTAGCACTCATGTAGGTCCCATCTATTCAAGAACAAGCTTTCATGTCATAAAAAAAATGATTGCTTGGTGGTTTTGATGCAGGTACTGGATGAGAATCCCTTTTCCATGTGGCTCATAGTACATACAATAAATATAAATAATATGCGAAAGCTAAGTAAATAATGGAACGCAGATGTAAAATAATTAAGTATAAGAGGAAGAAGATAGAAAAGATAATTAGAAGCTCTCATGAATCTTCTGCCTTTTCGCCTTCAGTTTTCACTTAAGACCCCAGCTAAGGAGTCCTTAGTGTGCCGGCATCTTCTCCCAAACTCTGGCTGAGTTCAACCATGATGCCGCACTGCAAAAGAGAAAAAAGATTTCTGAAAAACAACTCATCAGCTGGTTTAGGTAAATGCGATTTGAACCAAAAAAAAAAAAGATTTTACTTTAAAAAAAAAAGTGTCTGATGTTAAATAGAGGGGGTTCCTTATCTGCATTAGGGTGGAAAAAAAAACATCGAGCAACTAGTTTTTTTCCATATTTTGCCATTAGACTATAAAAAAACCTTTTAAAAAAATATAAAAAAACTCTGCACCAAATTAAGAGAAAAAAATTGCAATTCGGACCGAAGGCCAACACCAACCCCAAGATAAACCAAGACGGGACTAGGTTTGCAACATTGCCTTTCTGAAGGGTTCAAGATTTTTTATTGGAAAGAATGGTTGATCTGCTTTTACAACATCGACAATTGGATCGCATTCTGTATCGATTTCAAAATATTTTAAATATATTTTTTAATTATCCGTGCATATCTTAAAGTGGTTATCAGGTGATTCAATGGTGGATTTGCGAAAAGAAAGCTACAACCTCTAACCCTTTCTAAAATCCAAATTGCAGCCGATCCTGCTCTTGTCCATAACGCAAAGCAAAGGCCACGAAGGCTGTGAATTAAGTGAAATACAATGATCTGAGCCACACTCCAAACGACATGGAAACCCGACCAAATGCTCGGCCGAGCCGCGCCCGATCCGAAAATATTCACCACCACAAGAACCCCTCGCTTTTACTCAAGCAATAGAATCCAAGGGTAGTGGGACGCATCCCTCGTCACGGAGCCGCCGCCGCCGCCCACATCTCTCTCTGTTATTTTAGTTGTTGTTTTTTTTTATAGAAGTCTTTTTTTATTTATTGTTGTTGTCATTGCTTTGTAAAATATTCACAGATGGATACGGCTCTGTGGGGGGATGGTGATGGTTTTTATGGGTGTGGTCGGTTGATTTGAATAAGGGACATGTTGAAGGCCACTAGAAGATAGGGCCTGCATCTGATGAAATTACTAATTGTACCAGATCCACCGATTTATCATTGGACCGATTCAACTATAGACTGATTTGGTTAATAAAATACAGCATAGCAATATAATGTATTTTAATAAATAAAAGATTTCAATCGTCAAATTTTTATTACATATTAAATAATAAATTTTAATAATGGTTAATCAAAAATTTTCTTTATTAATATTAATATCATTAATACGAACATGTAGAACTGTGCATAAGTTGCACATGTAGAAACTTCCACTATTAATACCTCCCTCTGCATGCATCGCTATAGTTTTTTTCCTCCTTGTTCTAACTATTATTGAAATATAATATGATATTATAACAAATTACAATAAATAAAAGTTTTCTACCACTAAATTTCTATTGTATATTGAGCAATGAACTTTAATGATGATGGTATAAAAACTTTTGTCATTAATATTAGCATTACTAATATTGGTATTTATATAGCAAGCAAGTTGCACCTCCATAGATAAACTCTCGACATTAATATAAGCATGATAAATGCACACGTATGTTTTTTATCCTATTTCTATGAAATGCAATATATTATGTAATAAATTATAATAAATAAAATGTTTCAATAGCCAAATTTTAATGCACATTAACTAATAAACTTTAATGATATCGCAAAAACTCTTGTAATCAATACCGCCATCCACATATGGAATAGAGAAACTCCCAACATTAATACATCAATAATGTCGGCCATGCATAACTCATGGGCTATAATTTTTCTCATTTTCCAACCGTTCTTTTAATTACAATTGAGCACATCATTATCCACATCATTCATCATCGTTGTACATTAAACAAAAGATTTTAATGATGATCGAATATATTAATACCATATCATAGATATGGGCATCCATGTAACTTATAAAGGGCTCTACCTCCATTTTAAATTTATATATAATAAAAATATAAATTATAATAAATGAAAGATTTTAATAGCCAAAATTGTTTTGTATATTAAGCAATAAACTTTAATGATGCTAGAGTAGAAATTTTCATCATTAATATCAATATCATTAATACGAGCGTCCACATGGTCAATAAAAGTTTATGCCCAAGTTGCAGCTCGCAAAAGCTCCTATCATTATGTCGTCCCATTATAAGTTTTTCCTTCTTTTTCCACTATTATTGAAATACAATATGATAATGTAATAAATTCTAATAAATAGAAGTCTTCAATGGCAAAAATTTTATTGCGCATTAAGTAATTAATTTTAATGATGGTGCGGTAGAAATCCCATCATTAATATCAGAATTATTAACACTTGCATTAAGAAAAACTCTACATGAGCTGGGTCTATGTGGATAAACTATTGTCATTAATATAAGCATCTTGAATATTGGCTCTATGCTATACATAAGATGCGATTTTTTTTTCTTTTATAGCTATTTATGAAATGTAATAAAATAATAAAAAAATTTGTAGAATGCTTTAATGGCCAATTTCTGTTGCATATTAAAAAATAAGCTTTGGTGATAGCCAAGCAGAACTTCCATCATTTAATACCAGCATCCATATTGTTGCTGGTGGTCCAAACCGAGAACGATTGGCACAGCGGTGTGAACGGGGTTCCGTTTGGGTTGCCTTGGTTGGTGTTGATTGCGCTCCACTTTCCACCGGGAAACCTGCAAGCAAGCCTCGCACCACCACTGGGGTAGTGGGGGCCCTCCGACGATCAAGTCAGAGGAGATTGGAGGAGAAGGAGAGATAATAGTAGCAAGTAGGAGAATGCTCTGAAAGTTCTTGCTTACCCCCCCTTCTCCCCCCAGCCGCATATATACCAGGCTGGGGGGTCTTTCAGGGGGGTTCGTCCTCGTGGGGCACGATGGAGCTGCCACTGACACGGCCGTTACAGGGCGTCGTGGGGCAGCGCTGGGTACGGCCATGACAGGGCGTAGTGGAGCTCCGCCTTGTACGGCTGTTATAGGGGATCGTGGAGCAGCGCCAGATACAACCGTTGCAGGGAGTAGTGGAGCAGGAGGCTGCGGCGTGCCTCTGGAGAATAGCCTGTCGTTGTCGAGAGATGTTCGACTCGGGGTCGGGCTGCGGAGACGAAGATGTCCGACTCGGGGTCGGATTGCTGGATCAAGGGGCAGCCGACTCGGGGTCGGGCTGCGGAGCCGAAGATGTCCGACTCGGGGTCGGATTGCTGGATCAAGGGGCTGCCGACTCGGGGTCGGGCTGCGGAGACGAAGATGTCCGACTCGGGGTCGGATTGCTGGATCAAGGGGCAGCCGACTCGGGGTCGGGCTGCGGAGCCGAAGATGTCCGACTCGGGGTCGGATTGCTGGATCAAGGGGCTGCCGACTCGGGGTCGGGCTGCGGAGCCGAAGATGTCCGACTCGGGGTCGGATTGCTGGATCAAGGGGCTGCCGTAGTCTTCCTGGGCGCGCGTGCCGGTCACGTGGGGCATGGTGGCTAAGTTCCCCCGTAACAGTAGCCCCCCACTTCCGAGCCTGGAACCAGAAGGGGAACGGGTGAAGGGAGTGATGCTTCGAGATTGCCGCCATCCCTCGGAGAGGCGCGCGCGCTTCGAGCTCCCCGCCTTCTTTATGGCGTATGGCGGTTGTTGCTGACCTGGCAGTCTGAGGATTTCAGCGGACATCCTTCCTTAATGGCGTCGATTCGCCTTTGGGGCGCGAGCGACCCTTCGGCAGCCAGGCGTCCTCTGGCGTCACCGAGGCGTCACCCACCTTTCCGCCTATTTAACCGGGGGCCCTCCTCCGTCCGCCTTTCTCTTTACAGACATCTTCGAGTTTCTCCTTTGCGCTGCCATCATTGCCGTCGGACTGTTCGCTTGCTCCTCCTTTGACGCTCTCGGAGCCGTTCTTCCTTCTCTTTCGGTGAGTTGCCCCATTCTTCAATTTAAGGCTCTTCATACTTTCTCCTTTTGTATTAGTGTACTCCAGTCGTTCCGGTCCTTTCCCCCTTCTTGACCCCGTCCTGACCGTAGATTCACTGGCCATTAGGGATGGGCGAAGTGAGAGCAGACCGCATTAAGTCGGAGCTGGTCGCCGAAGACCTAGATAGGTTCGTGGCTCGATACTACCTTCCCGAGGCCTGCAATGTTACGCTCCCGGGGCCTGAGGAGAGGATGTCCCATCCTCCTCCAGGGAAGGTTGCCATCAATGAGGGCATTCTTCAGGCCGGGTTCCGCTTTCCCCCCTCGGACTTAGTTGTGCAGGTGCTTCGGGGTTTAAGAGTGGCGCCGACGCAACTGGTGCCGAACTCATGGCGCGCCCTGACGGCCTTCCAGGTTCTCTGCCGCATGCACGAGGTTCCCGCCACCCTGAATGTCTTTTGGGAATGCTACGGCCTGAACGGCCACCCCCAGGACAGAGGGTGGTGGTGCTTTACGGCGCGGCGAGGGTGCGGCCTCGTCAAGGAGGCTCCTTCCTCCATTCACGGCTGGAAGGAGCGTTTCTTTTTCATTGACGTAGATCCCTCTTGGGGAATCAGGGCAACCTGGGAGACACCGATGAAGTCCCCGATTGGCCTATCGAGGTTGTCGAGGGAGGAATCCGATGGCGTCGCCGTCTTGAAGGGGTTGGTTGCCGAGGGCCGGCTCCCCCCGGTGGCTCGCCTTATTTCCGAGGATACCTTGGTGAACGTTGGTCTGAGCTCGGTCCCCGCTGACCGTGAGCCCGCCACCATTTCTTTTTTAGCTCTTTTCTCCTCTTTCGTCTCGTTCTTTCCTTCAGTTTTTCAACCTCCGACCACCTCGTCCTTTTTGCAGAGATCGACGACGTCATGCGGTCGGACAAGGCAACGGCTGTTGGTAGGACGTCCCTACTGGAAGCAGTCCGGAGGAAGAAACGAGCTCCTCCGAGCGGGGCCCCACCGGCGAAGAAGTCCCGCCGGCAGGCGACTCCGACGCCGACAGACGGGTCCGGACCAACCGATCAGGGGGACGCCGCGGGCGCGGACCGGGAGTTGACGCTGTATCAGCCCTCCGATGCCGAGACTACCGTTTCTCCGGAGGCATCACCCGGGCGCGCCCGAGATGGACGGGTCGGACGTGATCGGTCCCCAGCCCAGCCTTCGACTCGGTCGGCTCCGGATGATACGAGGAGGGACGCGCCAAGGCCCCGGCCGAGCGGGACCCTGTCAATTCCAGGGGCGGTCCCCGCCCCGAGCATGGTCAGCATGACTCTTCCCCAAGCGATGGGTAAGGGTAAGGCTGCAGAACCACCGTCCGACTCCGGGGAGAAGTCGGGGTCGGCCTTCACTTTCGCCGGCGCCCGAAACCTCATCGAGACGGTGCTGCTGGAGAAGGACCGCAGGCAGGTCCGGGAGATGAGGGTCCCTGACGTTGGGGCTGCCAGCTGCGTCTGTCTCATGTCGGTGAGTGTTCTTTTGGTCGCTTTCATCATTTATAGGCTCTGTTGATCCCCGCCTGACGCCCTCGTTTTTCCTATCTCTTAGCTCGCCCAGTACATGATCCGCCTGGAGGAGTGCTACGAGGAACAGGCGAGGCTTCTGGCGAGGGCCGAGAGCCAACTGAAGGCAGTAGAGGAGGGAGGTCAGGCTGCGGCGGGGAGGACGACCAGGGACCTCGAGATGAGGCTCCGGGTGGCCGAAGAGCGGGCACTCGGCTTCGTCACCCTCGAGAAGCAACTGTTGGAGGCTCAGGAGCAACTCAAGGTTGCCTCGGGTCTCGAGGGCGAGATCAAGAAGGCGGAGGAGCGGGCCGAGAAGCAGTCCCGGAAGGCTGCCGACTACCGGAAGAGGTGGGAGAAGGCCCAGCGGTCAGCCGACAACGCCCGCAACCGAACCCGGTCTCTTGAAGCCAAGCTGGGCGAATTGGAGTCGGCCTTGGAGAAGTCCCGCGCGAGCGACCAGGAGCTTCATTCGCGCCTGGAGGAGGCTGAGGCTGCTCGCATTGCTGCCGAGGCGAAGCACAAGGAGGCTCAGGCTGATCTGCTGAGGGTCTCCTCCGAGGCGAACGACCGGATTGTGGCGAAGGTCTTGGAGGCGAAGGCTCAGATTATGGAGCGGGCAGAGGCGGCGCTGGCCGAGAAGAGTGCGGAGATCGGGCGTCAGGCGGTACAGGCTTATCGTCAGTCCGCCGAGTTCACCCGTGATATGTCGGAGGCGGTACAGGCCTATCGTCAGTCTGACGAGTTCGTCCATGACATGTCGGACGCGGGGTCCGACTCCTTTGTCTTAGGCTTCGAGGAAGGCCTGGCAAGGGTGTCGGCTAAGTACTCCGAAATTGACCTGAGTGGGATCTCCCTTCTCGACTCCCCTCCGGCGCCATTGCCTGCTGCTTCTCCAACCGTCTCCCTACCCCCTGCGGACGTGCCCGGCGTTCCCGACCCGGGGGTTCCTCCAAGCTGACCTTCTGTATTTTTGTTCTTTTCTTTGTGTGTTGGCGTTTTGCCAAGTTGTATGGGTCTCGGCCCTGAAACAATGAAAGTTAATACAAATAGAGTTTCTTCATTTCACTTTCGTCCTTCTTTTTAACTCTTGGTAGCGTCTCGCTGACTCCCGACTCTTGAAATTCTTCTGGCGCTAGGCCAGGTATCTGAGGGTTAGGCCTCAGGGAATTCTTCCGGCGCTAAGCCAGGCATCCGAGGGTTAGGCCTCAGAAACTTCTTCCGGCGCTAAGCCAGGCATCCGAGGGTTAGGCCTCAGGAAATTCTTCTGGCGCTAGGCCAGGCATCCGAGGGTTAGGCCTCAGGGAATTCTTCCGGCGCTAAGCCAGGCATCCGAGGGTTAGGCCTCAGGGAATTCTTCCGGCGCTAAGCCGGGCATCCGAGGGTTAGGCCTCAGGAACTTTTTCCGGCGCTAAGCCAGGCATCCGAGGGTTAGGCCTCAGGAACTTCTTCCGGCGCTAAGCCAGGCATCCGAGGGTTAGGCCTCAGGAAATTCCTCTGGCGCTAGGCCAGGCATCCGAGGGTTAGGCCTCAGAAACTTTTTCTGGCGCTAAGCCAGGCATCCGAGGGTTAGGCCTCAGGAACTTCTTCCGGCGCTAAGCCAGGCATCCGAGGGTTAGGCCTCAGGAAATTCCGCTCGTTGGTCGGCCAAGGCTGGCGCAAGCCGAGGCGACCGGCCGGGGCTTCAGGCTAGTTTGCTCCCGGGATGATCATCGGGTTAGCCTGGCATCCGAGGGCCAAGCCTCGGGAGATTCCGCTCGTTGGTCGGCCAAGGCTGGCGCAAGCCGAGGCGACCGGTCGGGGCTTCAGGCTAGTCTGCTCCCGGGATGATCATCGGGTTAGCCTGGCATCCGAGGGCCGAGCCTCGGGAGATTCCGCTCGTTGGTCGGCCGAGGCTGGCGCAAGCCGAGGCGACCGGTCGGGGCTTCAGGCTAGTCTGCTCCCGGGATGACCATCGGGTTAGCCTGGCATCCGAGGGCCGAGCCTCGGGAGATTCCGCTCGTTGGTCGGCCAAGGCTAGCGCAAGCCGAGGCGACCGGTCGGGGCTTCAGGCTAGTCTGCTCCCGGGATGATCATCGGGTTAGCCTGGCATCCGAGGGCCGAGCCTCGGGAAATTCCGCTCGTTGGTCGGCCAAGGCTGGCGCAAGCCGAGGCGACCAGTCGGAGCTTCAGGCTAGTCTGCTCCCGGGATAATCATCGGGTTAGCCTGACATCCGAGGGCCGAGCCTCGGAAAATTCCGCTCGTTGGTCGGCCAAGGCTGGCGCAAGCCGAGGCGACCGGTCGGGGCTTCAGGCTAGTCTGCTCCCGGGATGATCATCGGGTTAGCCTGGCATCCGAGGGCCGAGCCTCGGGGGCCGAGCCTCGAAAAATTCCGCTCGCTGGTCGTGCGCCTGTCGCTTGCCGCCCGACGGGATTTCTCCGTGGCCAGCTGCGATCGTGTTTCTCCTCCTCTCCAAGCGTCGCCTGGGGATCACCAGATGGGCATTAAATGCTAATTGAGGGGTTACCTGGGAAATCGGATCGCCAGTTGCTGCTTGCGAGGAGTGTCAGTTAAGCGGCCGCGATACGCGCGTTCTTCGAGGCGGATGCGGCCTGGGCGCGAGCGGAGATATGTGGACCTAGGGGTACAGGCCACCCGGAGTGTCCTGCACAAAGAATGCGATTAAGGAGAATAACGCTTAGGAAATCGCGGGAAGATACGCCTCGAGAGCCGGATCGGCTCCGGATTCAATGCGCCCGCATTTATTGGAGCCACCCGCATCGGAACGACCGGGGGGCCGCAGTTTGGCTATAAATATAGGTGCAGGTGCGATGGAGCCTGCCAAGCCGGAGCTGTTCAGGTTGCCATGGATCGTGGGCCTCCTCTCCGGCGCATGGTTGAGAGACCCCTACCGAAGGAACGGGAGGCGCGCCCTTCGCGACTTCCGCCAACTAGCCGTTTCATCTGGGATCAACAAGGAGGTTCTCCCCGGCGGAACTCCGCTCTAGGCGTTTCATCCGGGATCACGTCTCCCCTCCTTGAAGTTCGGCCTCCCGATTGAGCTCCGCACCAGGCGCTTGATCCGGGACCGCGCCTCCATATGCTCTTCTCCCTTGTATTCCTTCTCTCCCCTAACACTGGGGAGGACCGGAATATCCCTTGGAGGTGGCGTTCCCCTGGAGGCAGCGGGAGCTTCTTCTGCGGCGGCTCCTCGTCTTTTTCGTGAGGCGTGGATGGCGCCTCTGGGTAGGAGCAGTGTGGACTTCTCCTTCGTCCACTTCTTCTTCATCCGCGCTGGCTCTTCGTCTTTTTCGTGAGACGTCGATGGCGCCTCCGGTTGGAAGCACCCACTTCCGGTGGGATTGCAGCCGCTTCGGATGGAGGTTTCGGGATCCCAGATCTCCAGCTCCTCGGAGTCTCCACCTCTTCTTTACTTTCTTTACACCCTAATTCCCCTCTGGGAATTCCTTGTAATCACACGAGCACGCCATTGTAACCAGAAATTATTGAAATGAAAAGTGTTATACATTTTTGAACCGTCTTTCCGGCATTGTCGTTCTACTGGTAATACATCCGCAGGTTAGCGGAATTCCAGCTCCTTGGAATTTCTCGACCATCTAGGGCCTCCAACTGGTAGGAGCCAGGTCGGTTTACCCAGCGAACCCTATACGGGCCTTCCCAATTTGGCGCTAGCTTCCCGCCTTCCGCAGGTTGAGATGCTTTAGCTCGCCTTAGCACCAGATCTCCGATTCTGAAAAGCTTCGGTCGGACCTTGGAGTTGTAATATCGGGCCACCCTCCGCTGATACATCGCCATCCGAACCTGCGCCATTTCCCTCGCTTCTTCCAAGAGATCCAGGTTCCCTCGGAGTTGCTCCGAATTGGCCTCGGGTCGGTGCACGGCCACCCGAGGTGAGGGGAGTCCGAGCTCCACGGGGACAACGGCTTCCGTGCCATAGGTTAGGCTGAAAGGCGTCTCCCCGGTAGGGGTCCGATGCGTGGTCCGATATGCCCAAAGGACATTCTCGAGTTCTTCGACCCAAGCTTGCCCCGTCCGACCGATTCGCGCTTTGATTCCTTGGAGGATTGTCCGATTTGTGACCTCGACCTCGCCGTTGGTTTGGGGATGCGACACAGATGTGAACCGATGCTCGATCCCGAACTCCTCGCAGAAGTCACGGAAATGCTTGTTGTCGAACTGTCGGCCATTATCCGAGATGAGGACCCGAGGTACCCCAAATCGGACAATGATGTTCTTCTTCACGAACTTCCGGACTTGCGCCTCCGTGATAGTGGCCAGCGGCTCTGCCTCCACCCACTTGGTGAAGTAGTCGATTGCAACAATCAAAAATTTCCGCTGAGCTGAAGCGACGGGGAATGGTCCGAGGATATCCATTCCCCACTGGGCGAAGGGCCAGGGTGCAGTGATTGGTGCCAAGGGGACAGAAGGGACTCTCTGGACGTTGGCGTGGCGCTGGCAGGCGTCGCATTTCCGTACATGATCCTTTGAGTCCTCCAACAAGGTAGGCCAATAATAGCCTTGCCTCATGATCTTGTGCGCCAAGGACCTAGCCCCCAAGTGTGATCCGCAAACGCCTTCGTGGACTTCGCCGAGGACGTAGGCCGCTTCCGAGGGGCGGAGGCACTTTAAGAGGGGGGCGGTGAACGAGGTCCGATACAGCCTCCCTTCATAGAGTACGTAGTGGGCGGACTTCATAACAAGTCGCCGAGCTTGATCTTCGTCTTCAGGGAGGATCCCTTCGGCGAGGTAGGCGACAAGCGGGTCCATCCAAGACGGCTCCGGATCAATCGCCATCACCGCTCCAGCCTCGCCGATGCTCGGGGCATCCAGGGTCTCCAGGTAGATCGCCCTCGACAAGTTGTGCGCGTCTGCGCCCACTAAGCGGGACAACCTGTCGGCCCTGGCATTTTCACTTCTTGGGACCTGCTGGATGTCGACACTGCCGAGGTCGGGAATGAGTGCTTGCACCTTCCGGACGTAATTCTGCATGGTCGGGTTCCGGGCTTCGAACTCCCCACGGACCTGCCCGACCACCAGCTGGGAGTCGGTGAAGACCTTCAGGCGCCGGATGCCGAGCTCCTTGGTGAGTTTGAGTCCCGTGACTAGGGCCTCGTACTCCGCCTCGTTGTTGGTCACTGAAAATCCGAACCTCAAGGCATACTCGGCTATCACTCCATCAGGACTGGTAAGGATCAGCCCGGCCCCTCTACCTTCGGGGTTCGACGACCCATCGATGTGAAGCGTCCAAATCGGGAGGTCGAGGCTGGGTGTTTCCGGCGACCTAGGTTCCGCCTCCTGCACCGTGCACTCAGCGAGGAAATCCGCGAGCGCCTGGGCCTTGATGGCGGGTCGGGGCTGGTAGCGGATGTCGAACTCACCAAGTTCTACTGCCCACTTCACCAGCTGTCCCGCATTCTCAGGATTGCTGAGGATCTGCCGCAGCGGTTGATCGGTCAAGAGGGTGACAGAATGGGCCTGGAAATAGGGGCGAAGCCTCCTGGTCGCGGTCAGCAGCGCGAAGGCGATCTTTTCAGCCTTCGTATACCGCGTCTCGGCATCCCGTAGGACCCGGCTGATGTAGTACACAGGCTTCTGGAGCTTTGCCTCTTCCCGAACCAGTACCGCACTGACTGCGGTTGGGGAGACCGCCAGATAGAGGTAGAGCATCTCCCCTTCTTGCGGCTTGCACAGCAGGGGAGGAGACGCCAAGTATTCCTTGAGCTGGTCGAATGCTGCTTGACATTCGGCCGTCTAGAGGAAGTCTTTCGGGCGTTTCAACACCTTGAAGAAAGGTTGGCAGCGTTCGGCCGATTTTGCCACAAATCGTCCAAGCGCGGCGACCCTCCCAGCGAGCTCCTGAACCTCCTTCACTTTGGTCGGAGGGGACATATCTTGGATGGCCTTGATTTTGTCCGGGTTGGCTTCGATCCCCCGCTGGTTGACAATGAAACCGAGGAACCTCCCGGCCGAAGCGCCAAAGGCGCACTTCGCTGGGTTCAGCTTCATGTGAAACTTCCGCAAGGTGGCGAAAGTCTCCTCCAGATCCGCGATGTGCTGGTCTGCATGGCGGCTCTTCACCAGCATATCGTCCACGTACACCTCCATGTTCCGGCCGATTTGCTCTTTGAAGATTTTGTTGACGAGGCGCTGGTAGGTGGCGCCAGCATTCTTCAGACCGAAGGGCATTACCTTGTAACAGTACAGCCCCCGGTCTGTTATAAAGGCAGTTTTCTCCTCGTCCTGTGGAGCCATCATTATCTGGTTGTAGCCGGAGAAGGCGTCCATGAAAGACAGCAGCTGATATCCGGAAGTCGCGTCGACCAGTTGGTCTATCCGCGGAAGCGGAAAGCTATCCTTGGGGCATGCCTTGTTCAGGTCGGTGTAGTCGACGCACATCCTCCACTTTCCGCTCGCCTTCCGGACAAGTACGACATTTGCCAGCCATTCGGGGTAGCTGACCTCCCTTATGAATCCTGCCTCCAAGAGCTTGTCTACCTCCTGGTCGACCACTCGGATCCGATCCGGGGCACAGTGTCTCTTCTTCTATTTTACCGGTCGGTGGGTCGGGTCGACGTTGAGGGCGTGAGAAATGACCTCCGGGTCGATCCCAGGTACATTGGCCGCCGACCAGGCAAACACATCGACATTGGCTCGGAGGAATTCCACCAACCGGGCCCGAGCTCCCAGGTCGAGATTGGCGCCGACCCGGATCGTCCTGTCCGGGCGACCTTCCTCGAGGGAAACTTTGATCACACCCTCGGCCGGCTCCCCGTGCCGCAAGGCCACCTCGTCTCTGGCGTCGAGGGACTCGACGCTTAAGGCTTCTACGGGCTTCTTCCCTTTGAGAGTTGCTAGGAAACATTGCCTTGCGGTCGGTTGGTCACCTCGGACCTCTCCAATCCCGGCCGCCGTGGGGAACCGCATGAGCAAGTGGTACGTAGAGACCACCGCGCGAAGGGCGTTCAGTCTGGGTCGTCCGAGGATAGCGTTGTAGGCCGAGGGAACACGGACGACCAAGAACCCGAGCCGCACCGTGGCTTCTGCGGGTGCAACGCCCGCAGTCTCAGGCAGCTCAACGACACCTTCGGCCGAGATAGCGTCACCAGTGAATCCTATGAGGGGGGTGGATGTTTTGTGCAACAATTGTCTGGACAAACTTATCTTTTGGAAGGCCTCGTAAAACAAAATATCAGCTGAGCTTCCACTATCCACAAGAACACGCCTTACATCATAGTTTGCCATAGTGAGGGAGATCACCATGGCGTCATCGTGGGGGGTCTGAACCCCCTTTACATCTTCATCACAAAAAGTGATTACATTACCGACCCTCTGCCTCTTTGCGACGGCTGCCCCTGACGCTTCAGTCGAGCCCCCTGCGTTCCTCTCGGGCCGGGGGCAGCCCCCAGTGATAGTGTGGATCACGCCCGCGACGGGTCGATTCTGCTCCCGAGGCTCCTGAGGGGCCGGGTCGGCCGGACGCGGGTCTGCGGGGGGACGTCGGTCGTTCACATATCGACCGAGACGCCCTCGGCGGATGAGAGCCTCGATCTCGTCCCGAAGCTGGAAGCAGTCTTCGGTGTCGTGGCCGTGGTCCCGGTGGTACTCACAGTACGCCCGAGAGGGCCTCCTCCCAGGAATCCTCTTCATCTGTCTCGGGACCGGGAGGTTCTCCCGCCCCTTGATTTCCATGAGGATCTGGGCCCGAGGAATCAGGAGAGGAGTGTACCGGTTGAAACGTCGGGGCGGAGAACGAGGGCGTAGGGCGCCGTGGTTCCTCGCCGGCGACAGGCTTCTGCGCCGACGTTGAGGCGTCGGGCTCCTCCTCTGGTGTGCCTCTTTTCGCCATTTCTTCCCGAGCTTTGGAGGGATCTCGGCGGCCTCCTTGCTCCGGTGGGCGGCCGCTTCCTCGGCGTCCGCATACTGGTTCGCCCGGGACAACAGCTCCGGGAAGCTCCGCGGCAGGCATTTGTCCAGGGAGAAGGTGAGTCTGCCCTTTCGGAAGCCACGCTTCAGGGCTGAAAGAGCCACCTCCTGGCTCAGGTTCCGGACTTCCAGCATAGCCTTGTTGAAGCGGGTAAGATAATCCCGCAAGCTTTCTCCCTCGTTTTGCCGGACATCAAAGAGGGAGTCGGAGACCAGTCGCCGCCGGCTACTGACGGCGAAATGGGTGATGAAGAGGCGAGTAAACTGGTCGAAGGACTGGATTGAGTTAGCCTCCAAGCCGGCGAACCACGCCCTTGCCGGGCCACGGAGGGTCGCCGGGAAGGCCTTGCAGAGGAGAGGATCTGATGCTCCGTGGAGGAGCATAAGGGTCCTGAAACTCTCGACGTGATCCCGCGGGTCCGCCGCCCCGTCATAGGGCTCGATCGCCGGCATTTTAAACCCCGGCAGATTCGAGGTCCGCAGGATCCTCGAGGCAAGCGCCGGCTGGGAGGAGATCTCCAAGTCGGCGAAGGGATCTTTGGAGTGGCCCTTCAGGACCTGGAGTTGTCGGTGGAGATCGTCCACCCGCCGGTCCAGGGAGCGCGACCGATGGGTGGGAGACAAGGAGCACCGAGAGGGGGACCGACTGGAGCGCGGGTTCCTTGAGGACTGGGGGGTCTGGGAACGCGCCCGGGCCCGCCTCTCGTACCCCGCACAGCTCCGATGGGAAGGTCCCGGCAGAATAGACCGTGCTCGAGAATCTTCCTCGCGCCGGCGCTCCTCCCCATGGGAGAGGAAGGAGCGCGGGTTGAGGAGGACAGGTGAGCGCTCAGGAAGCAGCGGCTCCTGGGCCCGCTGCGGCGCCCGAGACATCACACCCTGCAAGTTCTGCACTGCCTCTGCGAGGGTGCGAACCTGCTGGGCTAACTGGTCGAACTGAGCGGCTTCAACCATCTGAATGGGGGGTGGAACGGTGGAGTGTTGCTGAGAATGTGTTGGAGACGCAGCGGCCTCCCGGCCGGAGGCGCGAGAGGCCCCGCGACCGGAGGCATTGGAAGCTCCACGACCACCTCGCCGTGCCATTACGATCGCTCTGAGATTCGGGCCCTTCCTCTAGCGCCAACTGTTGCTGGTGGTCCAAACCGAGAACGATTGGCACAGCGGTGTGAACGGGGTTCCGTTTGGGTTGCCTTGGTTGGTGTTGATTGCGCTCCACTTTCCACCGGGAAACCTGCAAGCAAGCCTCGCACCACCACTGGGGTAGTGGGGGCCCTCCGACGATCAAGTCAGAGGAGATTGGAGGAGAAGGAGAGATAATAGTAGCAAGTAGGAGAATGCTCTGGAAGTTCTTGCTTACCCCCCCCTTCTCCCCCCAGCCGCATATATACCAGGCTGGGGGGTCTTTCAGGGGGGTTCGTCCTCGTGGGGCACGATGGAGCTGCCACTGACACGGCCGTTACAGGCGTCGTGGGGCAGCGCTGGGTACGGCCATGACAGGGCGTAGTGGAGCTCCGCCTTGTACGGCTGTTACAGGGAATCGTGGAGCAGCGCCAGATACAACCGTTGCAGGGAGTAGTGGAGCAGGAGGCTGCGGCGTGCCTCTGGGGAATAGCCTGTCGTTGTCGAGAGATGTCCAACTCGGGGTCGGGCTGCGGAGACGAAGATGTCCGACTCGGGGTCGGATTGCTGGATCAAGGGGCAGCCGACTCGGGGTCGGGCTGCGGAGCCGAAGATGTCCGACTCGGGGTCGGATTGCTGGATCAAGGGGCTGCCGACTCGGGGTCGGGCTGCGGAGACGAAGATGTCCGACTCGGGGTCGGATTGCTGGATCAAGGGGCAGCCGACTCGGGGTCGGATTGCTGGATCAAGGGGCAGCCGACTCGGGGTCGGGCTGCGGAGCCGAAGACGTCCGACTCGGGGTCGGATTGCTGGATCAAGGGGCTGCCGACTCGGGGTCGGGCTGCGGAGCCGAAGATGTCCGACTCGGGGTCGGATTGCTGGATCAAGGGGCTGCCGTAGTCTTCCTTGGCGCGCGTGCCGGTCACGTGGGGCATGGTGGCTAAGTTCCCCCGTAACACATATAATGATTAGAAAATGGTACACAAAATTCTTTATGCAGAAGCTCGTCATTAATACATCAATAGAGATGCAAGGGTATAGTTTTTTTTTTCTTTTTATTCTTATCATTCTTTTAATGACCACCGAGCATATTAATATCAACATCATTGTTATTTGTTACGTAATATAACAATACGACAAATTATAATAATTAGAAATGTTTAACAACCAAATTTTTATTGCATATTAAATAATAAATTTTGATGATGATGGAGCAGAAACTTTCGCCATTAATATATATATTATTAATACGAGAATTCGCATAATAAGCAAAGAACTCCTCACAAGTTGTGCCTCTGTTGGTAAACTCTTGCCATTAATTTTGGCCCCAGGTGATGCAAAGAATATATTTTTCTCTTTTTTAAGATATGTATAAATTGCAATATAATAGTATAATAAATTGTAATAATATAGAATACTTCAAATAGCCAAATTTTTGCTACATATTAAGCAATAAGCTTTAATAGTACTCTTTCTATCATTAATACTAGCATCTACTGACAAATAGATAAACTCTCGTCATTAATACATCAATAATACCTACCATGAGACATGTGGAAAGATCTATAATTCTTATTTTTGAACCATTCTTTTAATGACGAGAACACATTAATATCGATATCACTGCACATTACATATTAAGTAAAAAATTTTAATGCTGGTTGAATATTATAATACTATATCATTAATGCGGGCATCATATCTACGTCCATGTTATATATATATATATATATTGATCATTATAACAATTATTAATTTATTTTAACAACATTTAAATACTTGATTTGGAAAATAATGACTATCATTTTTATTATAATGGCAAATGGAGGAGATTTGTTGGGAGGATGTCTTGTCCTTACTGCAATCTTGACCCTCTTCTTTTGCTCCCTTTTTCCGCGAGTGAGAATCACGAATGATTAAAGCATTGAAGACACGGTGAGGTGAGGACCTAATCCTACCCTATCATATCAATGAAAAAAAGACTTCAGCAACTTGTCTAATTGGCACCGCCTGAAAGTGGGTCAGGTTGGGCCGGGCCATACTCCTGCCCAATCGAAGCTCAAAAATTTTTCAGGCTTCATGCCGGCCTTAGTCCCAAAAAATTTTACATAATCCGGGCCTAAGCCCGACCTGAGCTAGGCCCGAACCAGATTGGGACTGCCGAAATTACGCATTTGGGCTAAAAATAGATCTGGCTCGAATCCGATTGAAGTTTAATATTTCCTAATAATGCTTCACAAGTAAATGAGCTAGTTAAAAATTAAGCTCTCTCCTATAATATAAGTAAATGAAACTTGATACAATATTTTCAGTTAAATTCATTTTAATTTGTTTTTTACTTTCTCATTATTCTCTCTAAATAATAACATATAAAAACAAATTGATTCGGGCTTTGTTTTAGGTCTTATTCGGGCTCGGGCTTAGGCCGAGTTCGGACGGAGCCAACAACATACCCAAGCCCATCCCGAAAGACAAATAAGCTTTATATTTAAACCCAAACAAGATTTAAATTCTTTTAGGCCTAGCCCGAAGCCTGGCCCAAAGTCGGCCTAACTCGATGGGCCTCGGGACAGCCGGAGCTCATTTTCAGCCTAACCCTCAAGACATTTTATATCTGCATTTGATAATTAGATTTCAAAACTAACAGAAATACGCTTTTCTTGCTCTTCTTCACACTGTCATGCATCTATAATATTGAATAGAAAGAGATTATTGGGAAAATAATGTTGCGATGCATGCAAGGATGGATAGGTATCATGAGATTTTTACTGTAGTCCTTTTTATTGATTTTGAGGGTAAATGGCATATCGTCACCTTTGGCTTAAAATTGAAAACTACTTGTGAATAATTACTGCAAACGCATAGCAAACCAAATAATTGCACAATCCAATGAGATAGTGTATATCCTCCAAAAGTTAGAATCGAATCATGAAATAATTCTTAAAATAAATGCAAATTGGGGTCTCAGAAACTATCTATAATACTGTATGAACTATGCAATGTACACGATTAACAATTGTGGATCCTCTACGACCCCAAGTCATATGAATTTACTATTACAATATGGCATCTCAATAAAAGTTTTGTTTTTGTTAAGTCATTAATATACTTGAATTGGACCTAGAGTTGCAATGTTGCACTCCTAATAAGAAAATACCAACCGACCTATTGTTCGAAGAATTTTTGAAGGAGATACACTCCATTTCTGGACAATTAGAGGTTTATAGTACAAGATAATGCTATTAGAAAACTTGACCAAAGCTAATTTGCGGTCCTCCAATTTGAAGTCCATCAACTGAGGGCCACCGACTCCATGCATGGCTTGTTTTATAGACATGCATTATATTGATATGAATGTCATGTTGGAGCTTCTTCAGCTGATGTTTTCTCATATAATCATTCTCATGAAAACCACTCGGTAATCAGGTGGTGGAAGATTCCTTATGGAGTAATATATAAGTATTATAAAGCTAGCACTATGAATATTGTTTATAAAGGCGTAACCTTAACGCTAAACCAAGATTTTTTGTGGGTAAATCAGAGTTAGGAATATGAGAATCTACTCGTTATAACTGAAGTTCACCAAGGCACCGGATTATACTATCATTGCTACCTATGGAATGCAAGAAAGGTATAACAATAAATATTGTTGTTACCTTGTACTTCGTGTGATATTTTTTCTCCTATGATTGATAGACATGGAAATAACATTATCATGATTTTCTTAAGCATAATTAGCATTATCATGATTACCATCATTTTTCTACCTTCTTCATTTGAGAATAGAGTAAATTATGAAGCATATTTCCAAAAATGTGTGTTAATTGGTTACGATCGCAGATAAACTTACATGTATTGTAGAGGAATTTTATTAGTTGTTGTTTTCTTTACCACCAGAAAAAATTTTATTATATAAACTTAATGCTGATACTATATATGTATAGACGATAAGTTGTAGGAATTAGTTAAGCAAATATATGGCCGCGAGTAATTTTAAAGGTTTTGAGTTATAAATTTCCGTTCTTTCCTTTATTCAGGCATCTACAATTTAGGGTTTAGGTTTTCGCCGCCGCCGACCCTGTACCCCCTCCTCCTAGAAGATTCTGCAAGATCTGAGATGGAGGGAGCCCCATCCGAGTGTTAGGTTTATTGTAGGGGTGAGAGCAACAGAGTTAAAAAATGGCTGATCCAAATCGATTTTGCCCTTTCGCATCAAAAGACGTTGTAGAGAAGCAGAAGCAGTGGAGAGGATCGGCAACAATATTTCAATCACTATCACCGTCCAAGGTAGCAACAAAAGATTAGAACGCGATATTCCGAGATCAACACCATACCATACAAGGAGTCGGGCACACTCATCAATCCCTCAGACCTGAGCCTAGCAATGGAAGAAATGACACCTATAAAGATTAAGCAAGAGAGATAAAAGGTGGTATGTTTACATCTTCCATTGACCTCTGTAGAAAGATAGATAACTCTCTTTGAATCTTATCAAAGTAAGGTTTTGATTCAAGAAGAAAAAGAAATTTTATTATGAATTTACGATCCTTAACTCATAATCTCCTAACAAGTCTAGTATTAGTGAGTAAAATCGCCGATTGGTAGCATATCTGCCCTAACATCTCTATATTAGTTAAAAATATCACCATTTTCGTAGTTATATTCTTAAGTTCTAAAGCCCTGGATATTAATCGTCCACTCCAATCAAAGCTCGAATCAAAGAGAGAATATGACAATTGATACAATAACAATACCTAGGCAAAAAATCAAGATGACGAAGGTAAATGTTTGATAGCCAACCAAGAAGTAGAGGTACGTGATTCCTCATGTCAATTTATATGATTAATATTATTTTATTTCTTGATGTTACATAACATGCCTTCACTATGTTACTTTTATTTTTATTTTTTGGGTAAAGATTATTGATTTACTTGATACTATGTGCAAAATGATATCATTAACTTATGCAACTCACCTAGGTAGAAAATCAAGATGGTGAAGATAAATATTTGATAGCCAACGAATAAGTAGAGGTATATGATTTTTAATCTCAATTTATATGATTTATATTTTTTTATTTCTTTAATGTTACATAACATGTCTTCACTGTATGAATATTTTTTTTATTCTTTAGTAAAAATTATTGACTTTCTTGATGCTATATACAACATGATATCATTAACATATGCAACTCCATAGGTTTCATGTTATGGAAGATTTAATAGTTGTAGCTTGATTATGGAAACACTTTTTGACTCAATGTTTCTAATTCATAAGCCATTATTCTTTAATATATTTCACTTTTTTAAATAACATTTCTCGGCAATGGATCCCATTCAATTCCTATGCATCATTTGGAAATGAGTGAGAAAAAGTAAAGGAAAATACGTAAAAGCTTGCTTGGATATTTAAAAAATAAAAAACCACTACAAATAACTAAAAATGAGTTTCAAAAAGATTTCGGTGTGGTTTTTCTATTTTCAAAGTGGCTTCCAAGTTTTTTCGTTCATTTATATTTTCATATTTCTCTCAAATTTTAGATGAAATTGTTCCCACATGTTGTTGTTAGATTATTTCAAATTCTTATTTTTCGCTTCCCATTATATAGCATTTTTGTTTGGTGGCCATTGTGGTTTCTAGCTTTACCAGCCACTCTATTTATATTTATGTCATATTCATTGTCTTTTTATTTTTTCAAACGTTCTCTAAACCTATACATATGAATGTGTTGCAGAAGCCATTAACACACAATATCAACAACAACAACAACAAAAAAAACTTTGACTTGCAGGTTTTACATGTATTCGGTGTGTAGGTAACTTCTTTACTATATATTATCAGAAATGAAAAATCTAAAAAACTTATTTGTGTTGTATATTTTGAATGGGTATCAATTTTTTAACACAAACTATCAAATATATTGTTAAACCAAATGAAGAACTTTGCACAGGAGCGCTCGTTCATACTTTTGACCTGCCTAATATGTATCTTTTCTTTTCTTTTTTGCTAGGGCAGATGTATCATACAATGCGAATACACTCAAAGGAGTCAAAAAACAACAAGTCCTGAAGCATATCTTAGTCCCGGGCTTTTGGATTTCTATCCTTTTTTATTGTTTGGAACCTTTAATTATCTGAAATGAATTTAATTAGGAAGATACAAAATATTTTTTATGGTCCTTGTTATGCTAAGATATACTGGATTTGGACACGGTTTATATCAAGAGGTGATCGACTACAATGATAGAATGTACTAACAATTTGGTTTGAATCTGGCACACTGACTGTTTATCTTGTTATGCAGGCATGAAGCCTAATCCTTTCCATGGTCGCATTGTGAAACAAAAAGGAGGCAGATAGGTAAAGAGGCGCCTAAATCTACGGTTAGAACCTTAGAGGGAGAATACAGTAATGGCCCAAACCAGGCCGAATCCAAGACAAGATGAATAAGGTCTGATTGGGTTTTATCTGGTTCGGGTCACATTTCCCTGGTTTGTAAATCTTTGCGAGCACATTGTTGCTTTGAATGCTAGGAGAGTTGGGAAATTAAACAACAGGAGGGGAAAATTGAGGTTATTTGATGAACTGTTTCATTCAACTCCTTAGAAATCTTCCCTTTTTTAATAAATAGTTTTCAAGCATTTAAAATGACAACATATCCAAAAAGATTCGCAGAAATTAGGTTACCTAAAACCCTACCTTTTATGCCCGATGCTCTGAACTTGTCGAAGTTCACGTCTCAATCCACAACGTCAATAAATTCATGCACGTTATAAACATAAATAACTGCAAATTTTGTTTAATTGGCACACCGAAACGGTCTAAATTTGAAATTGTCAGCGAATCATTTGTATAAGAGGAAACTGGACGATGCAAGAGATAACATGCAGCTAAACTCACTTCACTTTAATCCCTAACTACTAAATCTAGGGCAAATTAGATTAACTCGAATTTGTTCTCTCTATTGAATTTCATATTCATATCAGTAACTCTAGTGATAATTTATTTCCTTCTCAAACCTCCTGGTCCTCTCTATATATACCTAACCCAACTCAAGAAAAAATACATAAAGAAAGAGAACTAGTGCAATTGCCCATTTTCTCTTAATTCGAAGAGCTCCCTTGTCTCCATAAATGTTGCTTTCCTCCGCTGAGTTCCTATCGCTGGACAACCCCCCTTCCCTAGGGTGTAGTCCTTTGCCAACTTCCTATAGTGTGCCCAATGAGCTTGAATGGATTTACAGACTCCAACCCACTCCCCAAACAGTACTGAGCCCAGCCGAACTTGAGGAAGCCAATAAGTTTGTGGATGCTGTGCTGGCTGATGGTGATGGTGAACCTGAAGCAAAATTTGATCCGACTTTCAAGCAAGCAGCAGCAGCAGAGAGTGGCGAAGGATTGGCTATTGCACCCATGCAAGTACCTGAGGATGGCATGGTGGCTGAAAGACCTAAAAATCTTCCTCGTGATTGGTATGTCATTGAGAAGACAAGAAAATTGGGAAAGACCGCCGGACAAAAGGATAAGGTATATCTAATTTTTTTTAAGAAAATATTAATCTTAGGTAGGATGATGGCCGCTGGTTTGCACTTGTTTTCTGTCCCCGTAATACGAATATGCTCATGATAAGTGTGAGGACCCATATGAGATGTGTTTGGTTCCATATTGGTTATACAATAGGTAGATTTAAGAAATCCAAATATTATCTTATGGTCAGCCTTTTCTGCTAAGGTCTTAAGTTATTACAAATGATATGATAGCGGACCTCATGACCCACTTGGCCTAGAGGGACATCATGAGTCTAGATTGGTTTGTGATACTTATGATTGGATTTGAATAGATTTAGACTTTTAACCTGACGAGGACGCTAAAGCTTAAACAGAATAAGTATATAAGAATCCGTGCAAGCGTGTTTTTAGTCTTATATTAGCTATACAATAGATAGATTATAGGTACTTATACTAAACCAAAAACTCAAATAATACCATTCAGCTAGTATTTTTAGATGAGGTCTTGGGTTGTTGTAGTAGCGTATCTTTCTTTTTTATAACTTTTATTTTCTTTAATTAGGTTTACATGTTCGTTTTAGCATGAGTGCCTAAGTGGAGAGGCGATTCGGTCTAAAGTAATCACCTACAACCTTGCATGAAGCTTGGATCCTTGGCGGTATGATTTTTGAATCGCAGATGACTATATAGCTCTCAATTAGACTTGATCATGGGTCAGGACTTGGGCCTTGGGCCTACACTATGTTTCTTTTTAGTTGGCCCTCGGATTGAGCCAACTTCAAATATGATATCTTTTGTGCTCGGCCCATGATCAAGTCGACTATCAATAGCCATCGCATCATCCTATTGCAGAGGCAGATGGCTGTGATCCCCTTGAAAGCTATGCATATCCATGATGGGATCATAGTCTTTTATGGTGCAAAACACATACCGTAGAGGATCCACGGTTCTTCGGCAAAGTTTCAGAAGTCAATATCTACAGACTTGCCACCACCACTCTGATCCGAAGGTGCCAAAATCCACTTTCACAACCTCGGTGGTGACATTTGAGTTTGCCACGGCTATCCGAACCAAGGGCATTATATCATACAACTTGGCCTATAATTCGGTTAATTAACCCAAGTCATCCTGATTTCAAGGTCCTGTGTTTCTTTCCTACAAAAACCCTGCGTCGCTAGACTTACAATTCAGCCCTAACAATTTCCTTTAAGATACACACTGCTTTTGAAACCATATCCTATCGAGTTTCGTAGATTTACTGCTTCTTAGATAAACAGCAAGCAAGCATGCTGTTTTGTGCGTCATATAAAAGAGATAATGGTTGGGCGGGCGTTGCAGTATTATATCCAGAAAAATACTGGCCGGATACTCCGGTCACTGAAAAGAGTTCGTCGCTTTGTGGAAACTGGAAGTGCTACAATACGCAAGCCCAGAAAAAAGGTGGTGAAAGGGACTTCGGGCGTCTCTGATGATAAGGTGAGATCTAAACTCTAATGATTCGCTCCCATTATCTTTAGCATATTTGGCTATTTCTCAATCAACTTTTCTCGATATACTTTATAAAGTTTTTGAGGCGTTCTATTTCATGCATGCAGTCGAAGGGGAAGCGCCCTGTAGAGGAAGGAGAGGGCGGGGAGGTGGAGCGCCAGCTGCCGACGTCGGTGCTTCCGTAGAGATCACCAGTTCCCAAGACCATGCAAGCGTTGGAAGATAAGGAGAACGATTGGTTTGCTGAATTTCTAGTGATTCAGTTGAAGTCTCTTCATTTGTGCTTCACAGGAGAAGATTAAGGCACAGCAAGACAAATGGAGCAGCTGATAGTGGTTTTTTTTTTTTTTTTAATAATCGTGTCCTTGTTATTTTTCCTTTTTTTTGTGTCTTAGAAAGAAAGGTCAAGGAAGGGATACCCATCTACCCTTTTGGACAATAAATAATGTATCCTTTTTTCTTTGCTGTTTTATGATGAATAAATAAAAAGAAATGGTCGTCTCTGTGGATGGTTAATTTCTATTTGCACCTTGTGCACTGGTTTAAATTCTGGGGAAAAACAAAAGAGCTCCAAGGTTCATGTCCGAGGGAGCACAATAAAAGCGCTAACCCAATATTTATCGCGCTGATGAAACAATCTTCCATAAATGCCGAATCCGTACCACTCCTCCTTTTCTCCTCCTCTTCTTCTTCTCTATATCCCTAAGACCCTTAAACGACCCCGTAACCACCCTTCTCGCTTCCTTGTCCTCTCGGATTCATTCACAGCCACCACCGTCCAGTCATAGCAGAGGTGGAGTGGGACAAAAGAAGAGAAGGGAGCGGAAGATAGCTCGGCCGTTGGAGATCGCTTCGAGTTAATCCAGGGAGCGCGGCAATCGACATGGTTTCAATACGGAGAAGAAGAAGATCCGGAAAGCAAGGCAAAGATGGACTAGATTTCATCAAAGTCGTCCAAATTATAAGCTTCGTATGAGTGAATCTCTACTAAAATTTGATCGGATATAAATTAGATGATGGGGATCTCGAATTGATAATCCAAATCATTAGACGTGATCTTGTATATCTAAACTGATTACACAAAAAAAATTATATAATTTGGAGACCCATAATATATACATCAAGTGAGAAATATGTATTGTTTTATATTATTCAAAATGTTTATTTTCGACCATTTGATGCAAAGACTATGTCTCTCTAAATTTTTAAATTTTTGGTGTGTAAATAGTTTAGAACTATACATCGCATTTAATAGCTTGAATCATCAATATAGGACTCCCATTGTCCAATTTAGTTCTACCAAATCTGAGTGAAGATTTACTTGAGTATAACTAAATCTAGATTTCTTTGTATAGAGAGAAATAAATATACATACTAAAATTGAGGTCATGTAGACAACAAATTAATGGTGGTAAATGTGGAAACTGAATCGATAATATATTCTCCATTCAAGAACCAATGAACCATTAATCTAATTCTAAATCTATGTATTAGTAAGTTCTTCCATTCAAATCAAATCATTAATGACATATCCTTCTCGCCATTATTCAAAAATAGTTAAGACCATATTCTCTCGTTCAAAGCAATTATTAATGTCAAAAGACATATCGCGGAAAGATATAACACTATAATTCTTAATTCATATATTCATAATAGAATCTCCCATTAACCATCAGCTAGGGGTGTACTTTTTATAATCTGGACCCATCAGCTAGCATGCCTCAGCAGCTATAAAATAAATGGATTTGAATGAAGAGTTTTCTATGATTGAGTTATGTATGGATTCGGCAAGACTCACCTGATTATAAATGGCATGTTTACTTTGCTCTTAAATTTACTTTCTTCTCCTCACCTTCTTCTTGCTTTTTATTTGGATGCCAACCCAAAATCTCTTAATTTTGATTACATATTTACTTTAATTTATTAGTTATATAATTGACAATGAAACACAGACTGAATTGGCAAGATGGATATATATACACATAAAATAAATTTACTAGGTATAGATTTATATTCATCAAGCCGCTTATGAATGATTTGGGCAGATTTTAGTGCTTTATAACCTAATTTTAATGGGCTTGCTTTCAAGAGAATATTAGATTCGGTCGGTGTTTGTCATCAAGAAATTATATCCTAGGCCCAATCTATTGACTTGGCTGCAGATCGAAACTATAGTGGCCCCTATGTGGACAGGACCGACTAGCCTCGGTATAAGATAAAAAAAAGCACTTTGCCCACCTCTCCTAAGTGAAACCTTAACCATGATCTTTGCCTTTCTTTCGTTTGCTGCCTAACTGAGAAAGGAAAGAAACATCTCGCGGAAGAGCATACTCGATCGCTCATCTCTTCCGCCGAGCGAGTGCTGCCCGCATCCCAATCTCAACCCTCTCTCAAGCGTTCTCTACCTCCTGAGTGTCGGTCCTCTCCTCTTGGCTATGCCACCCTCACCTTCGTCCCCTATGCTTGATCTCGAACACTGCTCCGCTTTGCTCCGTATCTCGAATGGTCTGTGACGCAATGACCTTGGGCTGATGGAGCTTCTAGAGGAGGTTACAAGAATTCCTCACATATAAAAGGAAACCAGACGATGCAAGAAATAATGCATGGCTAAATTGACTTCATGTTGAACCCCTAACTATTAAATCCGAAGCAAATTAGATCAACTCAAAGCAACCACCCTATTGAATTCCAGATTCATACCCTTAACTCTTGTGATGATTTCTCTCCTTGATCCTCTGAGTCCTCTTTATATATACCCGACCCAGCTAAAGAAAAAATACATAAAGAAAAAAAACTTGTGCCATTGTCTATTTTCTCCCTCCAAATCTTGAGTTTCAGTTTAGAAAAGCTCCATTTATTGAAAATGTCATTCTCCTCTCGGAGCTTCTCATTGCTTGACAACCCCACTATTCTTGCATGCAATCCTATGCCAACTTTATTGAGCTTAATGAGTTTGAATGGATGTATGCATTCCATCCAATCCCCAACGAAGTTGGCATTGGATTGCATACAAGAACAGAGGGGATGTCAAGCAGCAAAAAGTTGAAGGAGGCGAACGGCAATGTCAAGAAGGAGAGCTTCTTTGAACTAAAATTTTAGAATTGGCAAGGAAAACATGGACAATGGTAGTATTTTTTTTTTCTTTATGTATTTTTCCTTTAGTTGGGGTAGGTATATATAGAGAGGACTCGGAGGTTCGAGAAGGAGAGAAGTCATCATTGGAGTTAAAGGGCATAAATATAGAATTCAATAGAGAGAATAAATTTGAGTCAATCTAATTTGCCTTGGATTTAATAGCCAGCGATTGAACGTGAAGTGAGTTTAGCCATGCATTACCTCTTACTTTGTTTAGTTTCCTCTTATAAAGATGATTCACTAACACTTTGGAATTTAGACCGTTACAGTATGCCCTGTGAACGCTTGTCGAAATAGTGAGAGCCACGAGGAGAAGAGAGGGGAGGTGGACGATGACTCGAGATCTTGTAGAAAGTGCACGAATCTGGAATTCAATAGAAGGAAGAAATTCGAGTTAATCTAATTTGCCCTAAATGGATAAAATGTAGAGAGAGTTTAGCCGCGCATTATCTCTTGCATTGTTTAGTTTCCTCTTATAAAAATAATTTGCTGACACTCTGGAATTTAGGGCCATTTTCTTTCTATTGAATCCTATGTCATCCTTATCAAAATGGTGAGAGCCACAAGGAGGAGAGAAGGGAGGTCTTGTAAAAAAGTGTATGAATGGTGGACGGAGACTCGAGGTCTTGTAAAAAGTGCATGAATATAGAATTCAATAGAAAGAATAGATTATAATCTAATTTGCCATATACGGATAAAGTGTGAAGAGGGGTTAGCCATGCATTACCTCTTGCATTGTTTAGTTTCCTCTTATAAAAATGATTCAATGACACCTTGGAATTTAGACCATTATAGCGCGTCCCATGAACTTTTGTCAAAATGGTGAGAGAGCCATCAGGAGGAGGGCTGAGAGGTCGACGAGGGCTCGAGGTCTTATAAAAAGTGCATGAATCTCGATTCAACAAAAAAAAATAAATTTGAGTTAATATAATTTGCTCTATATTTAATATATAGATGAAGCATGAAGAGAATTTCGCCGTGAACTACCTCCCGTATTATCTAGTTCCCTCTTATAAAAATGATTCAGTAACATCCTAGAATTTAGACCGTTACATTGCGCCCCCAAACTCTTATCGAAAAGGTGAGAGCTATGAGGCGGAAAGCAGGGAAGTGGATGAGGCTAGAGGTCTTATCCACTTCTCCCCACCACCAACTCTCTCCCTCGCAATCTCGCGAGACAAGTATTTGCACATAGAATCATGGCTATCATGCAAATCATAAATGACCATGGTTGGCCCAAATTAGAGGACTGGGGAGAAAATTTGATCAAAGGTTTGCAGAAAAGCCGTTATACCCATGCCATAAAATGTGATGCATATGGCAACCGTTATACTATGTAAATGTTTCATACCAGGCCGGGCAGGCTGACTGGCCCGGCAGACATCTTAAACGGATTTGGGCTAGAGATGTTGGCCCAGACTTGTAGCGTTCGAGTTCAGTGGACCTACGTCCGCCGACCCCAATGTAGCGTAGCCTGAAAGCTTGTACGTAGTCATTCATCTGACGGCCCTTATGAAACCCAACACACTGGATCGGGCAACGTTGAGATTCGAGACACGGGAGAGATGTGATCCGAATCCTACGACTCCAGCGACAACCATCAACCATCGAGGGTTGATCCCCTCCCTCTCTCAAACCCCTCCTTCCGCTCCGCTCCGCTCCGGCCTCCAGGGTTTTTCTCTCCTTTCTGACCTCCGCGCCCCCAAGAAAAGGACGGCAGCATTTCCCTCCGAAGCTCCCACTCCAAACCCCCAGTCTTTACCATCGGTGGCCAATGGACGAAGAAGGCGGAGGCCATCAGGCGGAGGAGGCCCTGCGCCCTCCGAATCCGAGGACGACGTGGGAGGGCTGCAGCGTCCTCCTCGACATCAACGACGGCGACCGCCTCGTCTTCGCTCGGCTCTCCCCCGCCGCGTTCGTGCTTTTTCTTGGATTCTGGTTCTTGTATTTCTTCGATGGTTCAAGACTCACAGATGATAGTTTTTTCTTTCTTTCTTTCTTTCTTTCTTTTTTCGTGCCTTTTCTTGCAGGACTTTGAAGATTGGGAACAAGAAGTGCTTCTTGAGCCCCTTGATCGGTTGCCCCTTTGGCTCGTTGTTCCGAGTCGACACCGGCCCCAACGGTCCCCATCTGACACGCATCGCTTCTTCCTCTGCTCCGTCCCATGGTCGCTCTTTTCTTGACTATATTTTCGCCTTCTGGCCTTCGTCGTTTCTATTATTTCATTGTATTGCATGAGTTTATCCTCGAACACACACTTTCAAATATGAATGAAAAGGGCCTGAGCTCAGGCTTGATTTCCACCAGAGTTTAATAGCTCCACCAAGTTCAAGTTGTGGCCTTAAGCAATATAACTTTCTTTTTTTTTTTGCAATCAGTGGTGTGAGCGGGCAATTTATTCCAGTCAGTTTCTTGGACCCTTTTTTGGTGTGCTTGTTCATAAAGGTCTGTTCCTGCTTAAACATATCTATGGTGTTCTTTGTGTAGAACCTACCCAAAAAAATCACAGACTGCATGCCATCTTGTCATGATAATTCTGAAGCCGAATTCCACATCCCTTTTACCCAGTAATCCGTCAGTTCTAATCCATTCTTTCTAGGGACTGTCCATAATCTGCCTGCTTTCCATGGCAATTTAAATTCTTCTCGTCCTTCCTCCAAGAAACATCTAGATTCTTCTAGCTTCCTTTAATTCTTCTAGTGCAATGAATTTTAAAAGTGAATGTGGGTCGTGTAAGCTCAAATGCAGATGATGGATCAAACTAGCTCAAACTTAAATTCGACATAATTTGGACTTAACTTTGGCACTTGTGGGATAACCCTGATATTCCAACTAAGTTGATAGGATGTGCCAAAACTAGATTCGACCAAAATTGTCCAATGTTGTCTGCTTGCTTTGTATTGGATTCATATTTAATGTGACTCGAAGCTTCCCGACTTCTAATAACATTACCGAGTAACCAAAAACAAAATGTAGACCAATATTGGACATATTAGACCTAGACATGTTCTACATTAGCATTGCCTGCTTTATCGCTTGTGAAAATTTCTTCGCGTTGTCTCATTGGATGGATAATGAAAAGTTAATCAAATATAATGATCCCAAAGACTTCATTTACCTATGAACTTCTCTTACTTTGTAGTTGTAGATGGCCTATCATTATCCTGGTGGAATAAGATGCTTCTTCTCGCATTGTATTTTATGCTTTAGACTGGATACTGGAAAAAAGTGCATTAGATAAGACCCATAATGCTGTTTTGGCCATTTTATTTATTAGTATAGAATATATAGGTACACGATTAGTTACCTCTTAAACTTTAGTAAGAGTACAAACATGAAAGTTCTAATTACAACCAAAAGTTATGTTGGATCATGCTGTTATTTTCGTGTTTTGCTTATCTCCTTCTCTGACTTTTTTACTTGACAACTATTCTCACCAGCCCTTTGTTACCTGCAGATAATTGCATGCAAGAAAGTGATGATGGGCAGTCAATAGATGAACTTAAAGATAATAGATCATTGATTGACAATAACACAGCTCAAAATCTGTCTAGTGATGATATAGATGCAATGAGGAGGTTTGGAGATAATTTCTGTTGTCTTCTAATATTTTCTGTTATGTTTTGGTCATTTTTGTGTTAGCTCTGCATAAATTTATGTTGGTTGGAAATATTATTTCTGTCACTTGTTCATGTAATAATTGATGCACCAGGATCAAGGCCTTCCTCTTTAAGCATGTGTAAGTAGGTGTTATTTAGTGGACTAAAAATTTGTAGTATTAGAATATAAACAAGGAGATTCAAACATAACCACCTTCTAATGCTAGTGGACAACCAGGAGCCTATCTAGGACTTTGTTCAAGGGGAGTCTGCCTTTTCTATTTTACCAATTCAAAAAAAAAATGTTCAAAGCACCATTACTGCCGTCAAAACCAAGTTATTGAATAATGCGTACTGAACTTTAATGCAATTCACCAGTCATTCTCATTCTTTCATAGGCCTATTGATTGCAAATTTTTAGGTAATTAGATTATTTATTAGCTGTTTGCTGATTTTTGAATTCCAAAAGAACATTGTGAACTTATATGAGAAATTCACAAGTTACTAAACTAGGGATGTTATCTTTCTCCTTCTCCTGCCTTCACACCCCTCTTCACCCTCAACTGCTTCGTGGAGCTGACCCTCGACTATTTTTCAATAGGATCCTCCCATGCACATGCAATACATGAAAAATATAACAAAAAATAAAAATTAAAGGCATAATTTAATAATAGACAATTATTGATTTTTACTGTATGTTAAAAAACAAAGCTAGTCCTTTTGAAGCCAAAGTTATGTATTTGCTAGATATTATCACCTTAGATAAATTTACTTTTTTGAGAGTTTATTTGATATATAATTTAATTTTATTTTTTGAAAGCATAATTTAAATTACTGGATTTTAGTTGAATTAAGAAAAGGATATGATTGGATCCTAGACAAGGTATGGGAAAGCTATACTTCTGTCTAGAAACACTATAGGAGATTTTTGCATAGAAACTTTTTAAAATTCAAAACAAAACGATGTTCAAGATTTTCAGTTGTTAGTGTTGGAGTTTAAAATTATAGGATTGGGTTGTCGAGATATGGATGGCTAGGGAGCAAAAAATATGTACCATAATAAGGTGTTAGACTTGAGATTTGTAGCGATAATAATAAAATTCTTTGTTTTTTGTGTAACTAATTAGTATTCCTTCAAAGGTCAAATTTGATAGATTCAAAGGACCCCAGACGCTCTTTTTAATATACACACACACACACATGTACATGCATATGTATATCTATATGTGTATGTATGTGTATATGTATATATGGATGCATGTGTATATAAACATATATATGTATGTATATGTATATGTATATATATATATATGTATATATGTATGTATGTATATACATACATACACATGCACTAGCAAGTAGGCATGTGCAATACACGTTTAAGGGAAGAGAGGAGAGAGTGAGTAGTTGTCCAATTTGTTTAAGAGTCAAATATGAGACCAATATGTTTAAGAGTCAAATTAAAAAAATAGAGTCCAATTTGTTTGGGACTTTTATGAATGAAGTCCGATCTGATTGGGAAAGGAGGAAAATATGCGTGCGGTAGTTAATGACAAGAAAACTTATGAGATAGTTAATGTATTTTTAAGATAAACAGGGGTTATTCTCAGTATAATAATTGACAAATGGAATAGGAATATTCGCTGATTTCAAATCTGTCTTATTATATGTAGTATATATGTATGCATGTATGTATATATATTAAGGACTCAAGTCCCGATAGGACGTCCCGTGGGACACCGGAATGGAGTACCATCCCGAGTGTCAGGATACAGCCGTCCTGTCATTGTCCCAGCGTCCTGATTAGTATGTCTTGAGACATCCCCAGTACCAAGTATCTGGACGGGGGCATGTTCCGTTCCGTGGAAAAATCAGGACAACCCTGTCCTACAAAATTTAAAACCTTTATATATGTGTGTGTGTGTATGTACACACCTCTTGATTTGTACATGTGCATATCCAATTTGAAAATATCAAATTTTTGTTATCAAGACTTTAAGGTCCAATGAAAATATATAGAGGCTCTACGTAATAATAATTCCCCCGCACCCTCTCCCCCCCTCCCCCACCCCCCCCTCCTTTTCTGTCTCTATGCATTGGGGGTGACACTGGTGGGGTGTTTTCAATTGCATCTATTGGTCATTTTCATGTAAATTATGTGACATGGTAGTGGATGAATTTGAATTTACAAGATGCTAAACCATGCTGCTACAGAACATGGCTCATTGTAGGTATTAATAGAAAGCAAAATTGAATGAGGCTTACTGAAGGTTGGTGGAAGTAGCTACTTAATTATGGATGTACCTTTTTGGGTAAAAAAACCCATGGTATGTTGATTGTGATATTCTAATATGCTGAAGAGACTTCCTTCCCTTGATGAACTCGATGTTTGAAATGTCAATGCATCTGTGATGCTGTTAATCATTGACTCTACTGAGGTTGCAAATTATTAAAGTAATATATGAATGCGAAAAAAATGATAGTCTTTCCTCATTAGTTCAATCTGGCTTAACAGATATGAAGGTTGCAACTGTAAGTATCAATTCTTGTTTGAAAAGCAATTCTCAGAATTCAGTTGGACTTTATAGTAAATAGAATATAAAACTTTCGTTTTTAACATCATCAAGTGTTCATTTATCTCAGTGTCTAATTATTATAAGGATTGGTGGACCCAGTTTATTGACATTCAATGTTTCTTTTCTCTGATCAGGGAAGGTGCAACTGGTGATGAAATTGTGGAAGCTCTTATAGCTAACAGCTCAACATTTGGAACGAAAACAGCTTTTTCACAGGTGAGTGTAATGTCAAAGTTTAGGAAGCCTTGTTCTTTGAAAAATTCTGATCAAAAAGTCCATCTGCAGGAGAAATACAAGCTCAAGAAACAGAAGAAATATGCTCCTAAGGTACTTCTAAGGCGCCCTTCTACTCGAAGGTAATAAAACTGTCATTTAAAGTTAATTTCGTTTTGTTTTGATGTTATTTTCATGCATTGACTGTAATAAATTCATTGGAAGGTAAGCAAAATGAGATTCACCAGTGTCTAAATAAAACTTAATGTTTTTCCATTAAATGTTTCTATTCAGCATCATAAGTATTTTCTTGATCTATTACCTTTGAGTGGAACTCAATAAGACATAGAGGGATGCAGAGTTTTTTCAGTATGGTGTAATTCAAAGTTCACAAACTCGGTTCTGGAACTTGTTCAGGTACCATCTTAGTATAATGTTAGTACACCCGGTATAAGGGTTTGGTTTGGCGTACTTATATTCGGTATGTCCCTTGCACCATGTCCCGGTTTGGTACCGGTACAGTATGGTGTGCTCAGTATGCACCGGTATGGTATATCATGGTGCAATTTGTATGTTCAACAACTACCCAATCAACTATTGCAACTTAATTTTTAACTATTTTTCTGTGTGACATATAATCAAACTTTCCTATATGGGTTATTGAATTAGTTTGATTCTTGATGCATATTGACGTCTGGTGTTTTTCGCTTGTACATGATCCTTTATAAGGGAGTGTAACAATTAGATGTCTGATGGAAGCTGGCATAGTTTACAAAGAAAATGATTGGGAAGTGAAAGGATTTTTCTATGGATCTTGGAAATAAAACAACAAAGAAAGTAATGTGTGATGCATTTGTTAGTGCCAATTTTCAATTATGATCCTGATTCTCTATTTGAAAACTTTTATAACTGTTATCATGATAATGCACTACCGGCTCCAAAGGAAATCGTATGCTATGGTTTAGAATTAACCATTATACAAAATTCCCTTAAATTTCATCTTTCAGTCTCAAAGTTACAAAGTAAAATGTTGTTTCCTGCTGTAGGAGTGCTTTTCTTTTCCTTATAATGTGAAAAGTGATTTATAATTCTCAGACATTTTAGTTTTCTTTTCTATTGATATTTTAAGGGAACTGATGGTGATCACAGTGAGGAAATGCTGCATTTTTTTTTCTTTTAAATTTAGTTTAGGATTTTGATTTAACATCTATCATCGTTTTATGTATCACCACACTCTTTTGGAGAGCAAACAATTCAAGATTTTAAATTGGACATGCATAACAATGCCCAAAACTATTATGCATATGACAAGGGTTTCTTTAATCAATTCAATTGTTCTTGGCTAAATTAGTAAAGCTTTCATTTTATCAAACCAGTGTAAACACCTAATATCTCAAAAGAGTTGTTCTGTTGCAGATCTATAGATAATTTAGCAAAACCATCCAGGACATTAGTTTACAACATCTTAAACTCTCAGTAAAAAGTAAGTTGGAAGAATATTTGAATGACTCATTATTCATATCGATGAATAATTATCATGTTAAGCTTTGGAAAGCTCCTCTTGACTGTAGTATTCTTATTATATAGTGGGCTCATTTCCTGTGACATTTGTAGTCCACATAATGTGCTCATTTCCTGTGATATTTGTACTCCACATAATGTGCTCATTTCATGTGATATTTGTAGTCCAACAGTGCATTAAATAAATAGAAGTACTGTTGGAAATAAGAACTTGAAAAAGATATATATTTAGAAGTGCCATTTGTGCCTCAGTAAGAGGTATCATTCATGCTAATTGTAGGATATTTTATGATTTTTTTTGCAACATTTTTTGATCTATTATACTATTTATCCAAAAGGCATTTTTATAAGATTTTGATAACACATTGGACTTAAAAAAAAGAAGAAAACTTGATACTTTTTAAGCTTTTCGGACAAAGTCACATCTAAGCTAAGGTACTTCATATACTATCCTGTAGGGAAGGTTACATTATTCCTATTATTTTTTATTGCTTTAATTAATAGTAAAAAGAGTAGACTTTGTTGAGGCTATAATTATTTTCTTCTCATGTTTGTTACATCAAAGAATACATATTTCTCTTCTGAAACAATTATGGTAGTAGATTCTAGATTTTGAAATATTGCAACGTAATCATGCTTCATGATAGATTAATATAAATTAAAATTTTAGGAGACAATGTCATGCTTGTTTATGGAGTGTATTATCTTAATGATACCACCAACATATCTTTTTATGCTGGAACCAGGTTTACTTTGGCATGAGTGTCTACTGATTCTTTTTTTTGATCTGCGATCGAATTTATTTGTGCGTGTAACTAAATCCTTTTCCTTGTTATGCTCCTTTTGTTTGTTTTGCAGTATATGTGAGACATATTTCAAGAAATATCCTGCTCGGATAGGGTAACTATAATCAAAATTCTTGTATTCTTTGTTCCCTCTATTTGGATATCAGTTGTTTGTGGCATTGCTTTGGAGATATAGAAATATAGTATGTTGTAGGTGCTCAACCATGACAGAAGGAATAAAAATGTTGTCGTCTTGTCGTGTATTTTGACGAGTTAATATGTGGACAACATTTTTGTTTTAATTCTAGACTTTGTATTTACAATTGCTTGAGTGGGTTATATCTTGGATCTGTCTTGCGCTGAATAGTTTGTATTTGTATTTTTTTTGTAACCAACAAATAGCCCATTAATTGAAGTGGGTTTTACAAGGCTTGCTTTGCCATTCTCTTCTGTTGAGGATCATATTCTTTGTGAAGAGATATATCTGTTATTCAGTATTTTTTCATTGCCTATGATTTTGTTTGTATATATGACTTGTTTTAGTTGCTTATGTTTGTACATGTGCATTATATGAATGCCATATCAAAGAGGTGATGACTCGTTTTAAGTGTATGTGTTGCAATTACTCTTTGATGGATTCACTGAGTTATTCTAACATTCAGACCTTCGCTCTTCAAGCCCCATGGTCTTCGAGACATCGATTGAAATATTGCACATCATGCATCTTCTTGATAGGACCATCGTGATAAGAATCAAGGTTTAAAGTGCTGGTACCTGTACAGTACCTTACTAGTACAGTACAAAACCAGTATGATATGGTTCTGAACTGACACATGGTATGCCTCCATATGTCAGCTTATCGAAAATTAGGTATTGCACATATGTTGGTATGGTGCCAGTACCTTACTGGTGCAGATTGATATGTGGCAGTACTCAAATCTTACATTTTGCCTACCTGTGCTGATGCTTGGCACACACTAGCATGCAAAGATGGTCAGATATTTCAGAGTCCAGTATTAAGATGCTCAGATGCTTTTTTTTCTTTTTTTTTTTTTGAAAGAAATGGAGCTATTTTCATCATTTCATACTATTGTGTGTATTTTGAACATATGAAATTGATTTCTAAGTAATACATCATTATAATTATTTGAAAATGTGTGCTAGTTATTGTACGGCATACGCTTTGTGTAGTTTTGAATTATTTGTCATATGAACCAAAACCTTATTGCTACATTTACATTTTGATGACATGAATAAGCTCAAGATTCATGGTAAAAATTATTGGATATATAATTGTATCTGCAAAGACTAAAATGGTGTAGTTTTACTTGTGCTGCTAGTATTGTGGGAAGCTTGTATATAGGCTGCACAACTCCTCACACATGCACTAATTCAGCCTTGGCGCTCATTTACTTGAGCGTGAATCGTAATTTGCTTCAATGGTCATAAGATGTGGAAGTGGTGTGTTCTAATGAATTACGACTTTTTTGTAAGTATGTCAGATGATTTTGACATCATTTGGTTGGCCATATCTATAAACTAATGGGAAAAAAACCATTAATGAGAAGTTGCTGATTATCCAATTAATCCAATCTAAATATTTATATGCTTTCAACAGGGCATTCTCAAAGTTACAATTGATTTAATGTGCTTTATTTATTGTCTTTTTTCCTTAATGAAATAAAAACTGTTGTGTATGGTAGCATCTCATCTATGAGTGTCCTTCAATTTAATAAAAGAAATTGCCATGACATAATATTGTTTCTGATAGTTGCGTGTTTACTTGTAGTATTAGCATATCCCCTTAGCAATAGCTGATAAATTATTGCTTGATAAGCACCATTTTTCTCCATTGATGTTCTCCTTTTATGATTCTTAGGTTTTTGCGCATGGACACACTATCTCTCCTACTTTCAATGGCTAATGTTGGTGCATACTCAGATATCCTTGTGGTGGATATGGTTGGAGGTCTACTTACTGGAGCTATTGCAGAACGATTGGGAGGTAGTTCTATTTTTCAGTATTCATGAAGTTCTGGATTTAGATTGGAAACTGTCAAAAGGTTTGTACCACAATTATTTTGTACCAAGTACTTCCAAAAATGACTGCCATATCATGGTTGGTATTGTTGGGGAGAAGAGACACAGTTATGCTTAAAATGTACAAAACATTGGCTAAGGCTACAATAAAAGCTGACTACAATAGATGACTTAATACTAGTTGTTCTTGTTTTATGAATTAGTATTGATAGAATACCGAGTTTAAACTTGTTCACATTATTTTCTGCGGAAATTAGTATTCCAAATTGCAAGTGTTGCATGGACAGGGATATGAGAATCAGATTCAAACATGTATGCAAATGTCTGGCTGGAGAGGAGGAAAAAAAAGATACGTGGGTTACAGAAAATGTAATTTTGACTAAATTATAATTGTGCTTTTAAATATTATTTATGTAAATATTAAAAGAAAATATTAAAAAAAGATATTGTTTGTTAGGATGTTTAAATATATGTTTCTCAAACTTTCCAATTAACTCAAGGATATAAAAAAATATTTTGCTAAATTGTTTCAATGCTGTCATCCTTGACTAATCTCCCAAAAAGAAACATACTCGTTCCTAACATCAAAATTGAGGATCGAACTCATTGTTCGAAGGGTTGAGTTTCTCTTCCAATCTTTTAAAGTGGCTACCATAGAACTTCCCAAGTATCCAAGTGTTTGATAGATATCTGACTCAGATACATAACCAACATGGATTTTTGAAATTGGACATGAGATTGTAGCTTCAACTCCAATCAAAATCAACAATGATGTTTGTTTTAGGCATATTTTTAAGTTAAATAATTAACTAAAAAAGTCAGTGTGACTAATAAAATTGATGATAATTACTTTTGGAGATTAGAATTAATTAAGATATTATTTTTTATGTAAACTGATTCAGGTAACTGGTTTACTATGTCCTTTCCTATGAAGCATTGGGTTATGATGCATATTATGCATCCCACGGACTCATGCAACATGCACAAATACTAGAACTCAAACTGCAATATGCTATTCATGAATTGGTCCCATGTTTCTGGTAAGTCACAATGTACAATTGTATTGAGTGACGGCTATTATCCTAGTGAAGTAGTCTGGGAATAGTTCCATGTTTTAATAGGTTTTCTTTTCGTACGGTTAATCTTTTTGCCCATTTAATATATGCAAAGTACTGTTAGTGAACTATTGTAGCTCTTATGTGTTTTTACAGTTGTCCTATATATGAATTTGTTTTCTTCTTCAGGATGAATCATACTATGTAATTATGCATGTAGCGAGGATTGCTGAGAGTACATTAAAATGTGGTGCCTGTTGTCCATGTGACAGGTATAGGCTACATCTGCAGTACTTATTTTCGATCAATGTCCTACCCTTCAGATATAGTGAGAATGTTCAATTTCAATAGTGAAACATTGAGCAGGTATGCATTCTTTTGACAAGTATAATGATTCATCTGTAATCTATATTCAATCTGCTAGCTAAGATTGAGGGAGGAGTGAACAAGGAAATCTCTCCTTTTATACACAAATCAATATGCCAGCTAAAGGAATTTTATTGTGCTGTGATTAAAATTTAAATAGGTAAATCTGGGTTCGCTTGGCTTGTTCTGGTACAGTTTGCGGTATAGTTTTAGCTCATACCATAATAAATCATTTCTTTGTGTTACTTTCAGGAAACCTTGTTGATAGCACAGTGACGTGTTCAACATTTACACCTAGGTAAAAAATAATAATTAGGTGAAAGGTTAACGAGAAATTCAAGAAGTTTGGTGATCAAAATTGAAATAGTAAGGAACATTAAAAATATTGAGAGCTTGCAATAAATTGCAAATTCGGAAAAGTTTCAGAATATATATGAATAGCAAAAAACCAGAACTTTTGCAAGTTGCCAACAATTCAGAAAAGCATTGTTCTTTCATCACATCAATTTAAATTCAGAAAATAACCTAAAAATGGAAAAATAGAAAATGATTAGGAGAATTTTTCAAAAAGTCGGAGTATTCTGTTAATCGAATCAACAATATGCTCAGTTAGATGAATTTTCTATCTCTTTTGCTTGAGAAAGATTTGCTGGACTTGGGAGATTTAGTTGGCATAATTGCGTATGAATCAGATAATAACTTTTAAAAGAAATCCCAGAGCTTGGTATTCCAATTATAAATGGTATTATGCCATTGTTGGATGAAATGGGAGAGGAACGGAAGATAGAATTTCAAGATCTCATCCATGGTTCTTGTAAATCAGAATTATGCCCTGTAACTCAAAAGGAATATTGTAAGGTTATAGAACTTTTACATCATCATGCTAATGGTTGAAGGAGATTGAGGTGGTATGAAAGATGTTCACCTATTTTAAAAATTAAAAAGGCAGCTTTTAGTCTGGTGGAAGGGATTAATGATGAACATCAAGAGAAACTCTCTTGTTGTCGTGTGTTCAAAATTTTCTTTCATTTGTTAATGTCAATAAGCAGATCGTAGAATTCGTGGAGTACGTGAGACAAAAGGACTGTAAATTGCTTGGATGTGGGAACATAATCTATTTCTTCTTTCCATCATAGGGTAGCTTGCTCTGCTGATTCTTAATTATGTTTTTATTGTACTAGTTTCCTCAGTCTTTTGGCAATTTACCATGCTACCTGTGACAAGTCTATTCCATCAAAAAAAAGAAGATCTGTGACAAGATGAAACAATCAATATTTTTCATAGTACCATGAATATTTATATTGCACCTTTTTGCTTGGCATGCTATGATGTATGGGCCTCTTTTCTTTTTAAAAGGTGGTAATAAATGTTATGTAGCATTCAATATCATGTGTCAGAAGTGTCAGGCATGACAATCTTAAAAGGTTTTTAATTAATTTCCTATAGATACTCATCCCATGACTTGTGTTCCTTATGTGAGTAAATTTGTCTTAGCTCTTTGGTTAGTCATATTCATCAGTGGAATGGTATTGCTGAGTGAAAATGTTCTTTCATTTCAAGTGCAGCCTTTGATACTTCGTATATCTGTTCTGGTAATTTTTACGGAGGCTGTGTAGATGTTGGTTGAGCTTATCATCCATACTATCTGCTAATTAGTTGTAATAATATTTGTCCTCTCAATCTCATCTTCACATGTTCTGCTGCACCTGTTTGTCCTTGTTGTCTACAGCTCACTCAGCCATGTGTGTCTAACTACATACTAAACATTAAAAGGTGCCAATATTACAATTCTTATGCATGGTGATTGTGAGGTGCTAGTAATGCAACCCTTATTCATATCCTGTGCTGTGCTATCCCTCTTCACTCCCACTTTCTACTGCTGATAACTTTGACTTCATCTTTATCCCTCAGGTTGTCTAGTCTCCTTTGGCCTATTAACACTTTTGCTCTTCTCTCGGCCTACCAGTATTTCATTTTGTTCTTATGGCTTATCAAAGTTGCTTTCTTACTGGAATGACCACTCTCTAGTCTCTATTCTATCTTCACCCCTCCAAATGTTTGTATCCCTTTTGCAACTGCCATCCTTGTATATGAAATACTTAACCAGACGATGCTTAGTCGCTTACTCTTATAATTTTAATGCTTTCTTGCAGATGTTCGCTCCTTCCATTAGCCACATATATATTGTTAGGCGAATGGCATTGCTCATTGGCATTAGGCTATAGCCAAGTATTCACTTCGCCTTATTGCACCCACTTAACAAGTTCCCTGATTGGCTAACAATGTTCCTAATTCATGCAAGTGGTTATGCATTAACTTATTTGATGGAGATTTAACGATGAAATAGTTGTCTGACCATCACTTTGGTTTATGTTGATTATTAAATAAGTGGAAATCAGTGTCTTTTGCAAATTCAGTTGTGTGGTGTTCCATCAAATGCAGGATTGTTCAAGCTCCTTTTTCTGATCTCTGTTCTTCAGAAAACCTTGACCATGAAAACTCCAAATCACATGAGAATATCCAATCTTCAGAAATACAATCACAAACCAAGGATTCTTTGCTGACTGAATGTGCTTCCAAAAGTTCAATAGCTTTATCTGAAGATCCTGTTGTCCAGGAAGGAGATTCTTTGTCAGGTGAACAGTTATCCCCCAGAAGAAATCATTTTTTTTGTTTGTTTTTCTGGAAGTGATCTGCCAGATGTTATGAGTACATGTCATTGTAGATTGCCGACATGGGGACAACTCTTCTAGAGGTTGCAAGTCGGTCAACCCGGGGAGGAGAGCGTCACCAGAACTTATAAAGTTATGGAAGGAAAAAGGCTTTAGCAGGTAAGGCATAAACTGAATATGGTTAAGGCAAGATCTTATTTTCATTGTTGGTAATTTGTTGTGTAGCTTGATGATTGCTGCTCCAGAACTGGAGGTGGGGAGCTTAGTTCAAGATCTGCTACCACTTTTGTCATATTCTGCACCATTTGCAATTTATCACCAATTCCTTCAGGTGACTATATATTTTGTATGATTAAAGTTAGCAGTTATTTCATATGCAAGCTACACCAAAGGAGTACTCACTTGTGGCACCATGTCCTGTTGGCTTGTTCATTTTTGTTATTAGCTGTCTCTTAACCGTGCAGTTGGAAGATTATTTCTGTTTATTGATCTTACTTATCCTGTCGGTGGTTAAATATGCAGCCTCTTGCAACATGTATGCATAGACTACAAACTTCGAGAATGGCCATTAATTTGCAAATTTCAGAGCCTTGGCTTCGTGAATATCAGGTCAGACTTTCTAATGTGGTTACATGTAAAGCCATTATCCTACCATTAACATGTAAGTGCATACGCACGTTCGCTAGCATGAGGTACAATTTAGATCACTAAAAGCAGTAACGGACATGTATATCTTTATTTTCTTTTTCTTAGTGTCATCTATCCATGGCTTATAATTCTTGTTCATTCTAAAGAAACACATGTTTAGTTCAAATCAGCAAGCTTAGCCACCATGGGACTTCAGAAACTTTGTGCAACCATTACATTTTTCTTACCTGTAAGAGGACATCATAACAGAAAGCTAATTTTCAGGGTTTTGCCATGATGCCCCCTTATGGGTAAAAAGCATTGTTCATTAGATATCTTGTGCAACATCATCCAGTCACCATTTGCTACGAAACTTTCACCAAAATCTTAGGACGTTTGTGACTGTTACTGGAGAGATGAGTGTCTAAGACTGATTCTGTTGTTTCCATGTTTGGTTATCTTCAGAACAGCCATAGAGATGCCTCCCAGCCACTCAGTCAAGTTGTTTAACAAATTATAAAATATCGAAAGCTCACAGGCCATGATGACTCAATAATGTGCTTCTCCACCGTTATTCAATGAAACTTTATACTTTAACCTTTTTTCTTGTGTTAATTCTAGCTGACCCCTGTTGACCGGTAGAGTTTGTCTGGGAGAAAAAAGCTAGTATGTTTAGAGTAGTGCAAGTTTTTTTTTCAATTCATCTGTAGGACAAATGCATAAAGCCATGCAATCCTGAGTCAAAGTATGGTTTTTAAGTGAGTATTTACAGTAGCACCATCTGAAGTCATCATGTGTTGATTACTGCTAGAGCTGCAAATCAGTTGATACCAACTCACTTTGTTGCAACACTATTTACTCCAGATCTTGCTTCTTCCTTCGACACTGCCTTCTCCTTTTCCTCCCCTTCTTTTTTGTTATGATGATTAGAAAACAATGCTTACAGTGGTGACAATGCACTTGGTCTTCCAACAAAAATTGCCATGTTGCTGGCCTAATCTGACCAACGTCAGATTCAGAACACCAACACCTATCTGGAAGTGCAAGATGACCAACACTGGCTAACTAATCCATGGTGACATCATAGTATTGAGAGAAATGATGTTAACCCTAAACTCCAGCCAGGTCATTGTTTCATCGAGAATTTTGGTTCTCACTGTTAACGACATAGATAGTAAACTTTCTTTAATAGGTATTGATATATCCTTTTAGTCTAACTTGGTTATAATGCATGTTAAGTAGTCTTGGTCTTTATATTTTAGATTCAAGGTAAACATTTTTGGTGGTACGGATGCCTTAAATGAATATTTCTCGTTTTTCCAAATGCTGATGCAGGTTCTTCCTGCGCGTACTCATCCAATGATGCAGATGAGTGCATTTGGTGGTTACATTTTAAGTGGAATTAGAATTTGCAGCAGCGAAGCTGGCAATGGAAATAATTGACAGCTTTGATCCCAAGGCCTTGTGTTGTTTTCTTAGCAATCAGGAAAATGCAGGCAAGGCTAAAGCAATAGACGCACCTTCTTGGAAGACTTCCATAACAACGCAGACCAGATGAGGTACTCCTCTCCTAATTTATTTTCTTGTAGAGAGTTCTATCTCATCCCAATGGGATGTGTCTGCGTTTTGTATTATTTCTAGTATCACATTTCCTTGATAATTATAAGATGAATTTTGTAGCCACTTGGGATGAGTACAACCAGCAAATATATTTTTTGATATTTATATGAAGTTATTTTTATTGAACTGGAATATGACACATGCGATGCTTGTGCTGTGAAAAAATATAAATAAATAAATAATAAATGTTAAAGGATTTGAACCCTTGACCTTAGGGTTTAGAACCATACGATCTCAACTACGCTAGTGGGGCGTAGGGTTCAGAAACGCATGGCTGGGAGAAGTGCGGTATATGAAACGGTATTTTGGGAACTGAAGGTTGGGGTCATATGAACTGAAGCCCAACAGGAACGCTGAGGGAGTTTCAGTTTAATAGTAAAATAGATATCGTATATTATAATTATTGAAGCACACTCAATAGGCACGGGTACTAGTGTCATAATGTATTTCATATATCTGAACTGCTAGAACTGATGTGTTGCTTCTTGGACAAGGCTTTTGGAGTTGCTCTATTGACTGTAATGAAAACAAACAAATCTCTTCTTCAAGTTTCTTGATTTGGAGTGACAAATTTCCTCCTTTTATCATTAATCCCTACCGATACGTGGAATTTGCATATTGAAATAAATGATTATGGTTCGTGTATATGCCTTTAATGTATATACTCTGCTTGGCTATGTACATGCGTACTTGTGTTACAATTTGTAAATGGTTCCAAAAATAAGAATTGCCGAACAATACTGAACAATCGTATTGAACAAAAAGGGATGAAGTTTCAACCAAACGGGAAAATAAGAGGGAATTTTGTAGCTATTTTGGATTAGTCTCGGGGGATTTTGGGCAGTGAAAATGATATACAGGACTGCTTTCATCAATTTCTCAAATATCTTTTTAGCGGTCAAGGTTTTGGTAGAGTTTCTGCAGTTCCAGTTTCCTCCAGCGAAGCCTGTCGGAATTTTGGCACCATGGTTTCCTCCCGAGAGAGTACCCAACCCAGTTCCAGCTTTAAACCACCCTCCTCCAAGGCAGAGACTCCTCTTTTAGATCAAAACTCTGAATTTTTAAGGCAATTTCATGTTTTATTTTCATAGCACAGACAAAATGTTTCTCTAGACGATGACTTTGACTTCACATAAAATCTTGGTAACCATAAATATCAGAGCATGTCTTTTTACCCAACTTAAGTTATTATCATCATCTGCAAACATATATGTATTATGATTTTCTGCCCCAAAAACTTGTGGGGAAAGGTGAGTGTGAATTGGGGCGACAAATACAGCATATTATCAACTAGTCCATTAATATTAAGGAAATTAGATAACTTCTATGAAGTCCTTGATGTAATCGCTGTTCGTTCTTTTACTATTGATCTAGGTTAATCACCCTCACTTTGGGAACCGGACAATGACGAGGGAGGAAAGAGGGCAGTAGATGAAGACTCCAGAGGCCCATGAACCACTGAGTTGGATGAAACAGATATGGGGTTGCCCTCCAGCTGCAACATAAGGCTCCCAAGAATCTCGGTTAATGTTTTCTTGAACTCTGCTTCATCCACAATCTTCCCATCGTCTGCATTTGCCATTTTGAAAGCGTCTTTCACAAAAGCATCAACCTGAAACAGTAACCAGACTGTTACGACCTTGAAACGATAATACAGAATTATAGTAATTCCAACATCCAAGGTGTCATAATATATTTGTAAAATGTTTCGAGGATGGATCGCTTCGGAAGAACATATGCAGATAGAAAGGGAACAATAATTTGCAGAAAAAATTATGAAAGAAAATATATAGGAATATCAAAGAGATGGTTAGCACTTGATTTTTCTGGAAAAAATAGGGTAACCCAAAAAAAAAAGCCTTCCATTGTTGGATAATTGTAAATTATCTAACAGGTCTATAAATAAAATCTGGAGGCATGTTTCTTCTAAAGAGAGGAGTTTGAACGTATTAAAGATCTATGCACATAGGCAACAAAGTAAGACTAAGGTTACATATAAGAAAGGGAGACCGGCCAACTAGCTCAAAAATCTCCTGTGGTGGAATGTGGCTATAATTGATGAAATTTTGTGGGAACCATGAGTGAGAATTGAACATTCAGTTGTTGCAATACAAAAACAACTATTTTCAGCTTTAAAGGATCTTTTAGAGAAAAATATCATAGATTTTTTGCATCAATACTGTACACAAAATATGTATGCACTTATTTTATGCATTTTTAAGATAGTATGAACTTCTTTTTTTTTCTTAACATAACAGAGGGAGCATCATGGATATAATTCTGAGTTGAACATTAGGGAAACACCTCAAGGTTCCAAACCCAAAACCTCCCAAATGGAGGAAGGCTGCAATCGTTGGGCTATAGCCTATAGATTCTTCAGTTTAACTACTTTGGAGTCTTTATCCATTCGCAAAAAAAAAAATCCCACTTCGGAGTCTGTATTTGATAGTCTTCAATATAGTCGACTAGATCCAGTGTTTTTCTCCAGCTGTTTCTCAGAATTTCTCTACAGGTCCTCAAGCTCCCAACAAATCATATACCAGATGTTCTAATTTGAAATTATTTAAGCATGTAGATTACCTGATCAACAGCACCATGAGGAGGTAAATCTTCAGAGGAAGCCATCCCATCCAGCGCAACACGAAGATGGTTCTTTGATGTTTTCTGATGCTGATCCTTCGGTAGGTCTCTCCATACCGAATCAAACAACTGTATTGACCCACAATGTAATGTTTAATGAAGATTAGAATATTAAAGAAAAGATTGAGAGATGATTGCTTCCACTTTTGCCAAGAAATGCTGGGGAAAGTTTCTGAGTTATATAATCTAAAATTATCTAATAGTTCTCAATATGATCAATTAGTCATGTTATATGGTCAATTCAGTTTTCTTTTTTCATCTCTTCAATCATTGGGCCGTGAAAATTTACACTTTCACATGGATGTGTAATGTCATGTTTTAGTCTGCTTCATCAAATTACGTCATGCATGGCGAAGCATTTGACTTGCCGCTGTTATTTGAGCATGCAAGTCAGACCTAATGGCACTACTACTTCTTGTGGTCTGAATAACTTCAACTAAGTGAAACCAAAGTTAAACTATTGCATGACAGATGGAGATTATAGATGATTATGTTCACATCATGAATAAAGCTAGTTGTTTAACATAAGATCTATTTGTTAATGTGCCCAAGCAAGTGTTAATGCACGATTCATCTCTAGATTATCCAACAAGATAAGATTTCTCCTCCCCACCCCCCCACCCCCCAAAAAAGGGAAAAAGAAAATGGTGGAAGACTATACTAATTGCAGCACTTAAGGTTTCATGCAATTTTTGTACCTGATCATCTCTAGGGCCTTATTGGTGCATGCACAAAGTGGAATGGCTTGTTAAGGAAGAAGCCTTTCATTATGGAGATTGTAGCTCTAATTGATCTACAGCTTTCCAAATTATCTAGGAGAAGCACAAAGCATTTTTACTAGTTGCATAATAAGGCCAATGAGAGGGGCTGACAGCACCTAGTGTGTGCCAGGGTTTGCTCTCCACTTCTCTCGTAGGTTGAGGGTGTGTGTGTGTGTGTGAGAGAGAGAGAGAGAGTCCTTGTATGATTTGGAAAACTCTGGCACAACATTGTGCCCGATTTTGGCTTCTTGGATTTAGACCTGTTGCTGGAAATTGGACCCGGGGGCAATCTTCGGTCGAGGAGAGGGAGCGGGAGGTGGATGCTCACGGCGGGACGGCGGTCCGTCGGCGGGCGGCGTCCTCCGTCCGGGGCGGTCGGAGAGAAGGAGCAGCAGATCCTCGCAGCGGGGCGGCGATCCGTTGGCTGGTGGTGTCCTCCGTTCGGGTGCCTGCACACGAGCCGGTGGCCGGGTTTTCCGGCGCCGGCCCTCCGACGCTCAAGTCAGGGAGGGGGCAAATGGTGTGGAGAAGGAGACAAACAGTGAGTGTATGAATGTTTTTTCTCTCCCTCTCTCCGAGAGGCGAAGGCTCCCTCTTATATGCGGGGGTCGGTTTACCTGTGATGTAGAGGGGCGAAGCCGTAGTACGGCTCGGCATGTCGTTCTGGTCGGCGCTTGGTCAGGCGAATCATTGCACTGATGTCGGCGGTGAGGGCGTCGTACAACCCGAACTAGCGCGCAACCAGGCGAATTATTGTATCGGTGTCGGAGGTATGGCCGAGACCAGAGTCTTATCATAGTCGACTAGACTCTGCTGGGCTTACTTGCCGTGGAGAGCTGGGAGTCCGTAGATGACAGGAGCTATGTGCATTTATTGTGGAGTAAGCCGGAGATCCGTATTTATTGTGGAGTAAGCCGGAGATCTGCATTTATTGTTGAGTAAGCCGGAGATCTGCATTTATTGTGGAGTAAGCCGGAGATCTGCATTTATTGTGGAGTAAGCTGGAGATCCGCATTTATTGTTGAGTAAGCCGGAGGGTTACAGTGGCCATGCGCAATAAATGCCCGAAGGGTGTCAGGGCGTGGTCCTCGGCCGGACCTCAGAGGTGCACGGCCGTGGTAGGCGGTCGACAAGAGTAGACCTCGAACGTCGGGGTCTTTCTTAGCTTAGAGGTCCTGAGGTCGGTTGTCTTGGTCGTCTTGAGGTCGGATGTTCCGAGGTCGGATGCCGACTTCGGCTGTCCGGGGTCGGAGGTTGTACAGCTTCTTAGGAGCATTTATGTCACAGAGAGAAAAATCTTATTCCCCCCCCAACACTACCCCCCGACTTCCGAGTGCGAGCGGCTTGTGGGCTCGGACGTGGGAAGTAAAGTCTGTCACCGAAGTTGGGGGGGCGAGTCTCGTCCGCCCCCTTGCGCTTTTCGGAGCTTTTGTGGTGACATCCGCGCCCTTTGGCGTCTCGAGGTCGCTTTATTCAGTGGACTTATGACAAAGCCCGTATCATTACGTTTCTAGAAGCGGGGGTGGCGTCCCTTGAATCGCCGGGATTGTTTTACGGCGGATTAATGAGGGGGATCCTCGGGTTCGTCGAGGCAGATTAATGAGTGTGCCGTTGCGGGGTCCCAAACGGACACGCGGCGTGACGCAAAGTCGGACGCTTCCGATTTCGTGTTACCGGACCATAATTCTGAAGAGGCGGAGGCCACATCGGGGCTCCAGGTGTCCCCAATCTTATTAAATGGGGGGAGCGGGGGCGCCGTCCGCTCGTCCTTCAAGGCGATTCGATTCTGTGGACCCATAATGAGGTCCCGAGATCCGATGGGACGACCCTTTGATTTCGTACTCGATTTATTAAACCGGAGTGAATATGGTGCCTCGGCCTCCGAGGTCGCCACGTGGCGCAGGCCGATCGGGGGATGGGAACCGACCCCATCGATCTGGGCCGTCAGGGGGGTCTATATAAATCCCACGAGTCTGCCCTAAAGGTTTTATTTGGCTGCCTCTCATTTCCGTTGTCTTTTCACCTTGCTTTCTCCCTCAACCGAATTTTGCCGGCGGTGCCCGGAGCGATTTCCGGCAATGTCCAGTAGGTTTTCTTCCTGCTTTCACTAGGGTTTCCTCTTTTCTTTTCCTCGTCAACTTCCGTTTCCTGTTCTTAACTTTTATTCCACTCTTCTGTGAGAATGGGTCCCGGTCCCGAAGAAGTTGGGTCGAGTTTGTCAGGGGAGGAGGTGGAGATAATCCGCTCCCGTTTCTTCTTCCAGCCCGGGTTTCGTCTTGAAACCGCAGGGCCGGAAGACAGGGTGACGCAGCCGCCCCCAGGTCGGATCGCGGTTTACCGCGAGACACTTTGGGCGGGTCTGCGTTTCCCTACCCATGAGTTCGTGAGCAGCTTGCTGGCCGAGTACCAGCTCGTCCCGGCGCAGTTGGCTCCGAACTCATGGAGGACCATAATCGGATTTTTGTCCCTGTGCCTCGGGCACGGGATTCCGATCACGGTAGGCCTTTTCCGCCGGTGTTTTCTGTTAAAGAAGAATCCGGCGGACGCAGGGTGGCTATATTTCGCCTTTCGGGGCGGTATGTCACTCTTCCGGGGCGCCCCTACCTCGATTCACGATTGGAAGCTGAAGTTTTTCTTCCTGGCGTCCGAGGCGCCTTGGGGGTTTGAGCCGAGGTGGGGTCACCCTCGGCTGAAGGCCCTCAACAAACTCTCCGAGCCCACGGGGAGGGAGCTGAGGACCCTAGACTCCGTGCGAGCCCTCGGGAGGGGCAACGACCTGACCGAGCTCTTGCGGGAGGACGCCCTGGCGAGCGTGGGTCTGAGCTCGGCGCGCCCCGAGGGTAAGGGTGGCTACGTTTTTTTTTCATTCTTTGTTTTTCGCTTTTACTGCCACTGGCCTGACACTTAGCAAAATTTTTGATTTCAGATATTCCCCGTATGCCGACCAGTAACACATCGCTTTTTTCCCGCCTGAGGAGGCGGGAGGCCGAGGCCGAGGGGGCTAATCCCCAGCCTCGGAGGAGGGCGAGGACAGACGGTGCTTCCTCATCGGCCGGGACGAGTGGCCCCGGGGCGGGGGCCCCTGCAGCCGACCCGAGGCAGGAGCAGGTGGTTAGCGGTGCGGGCCCGTCGGCCCTTCCTTGCCCTGCCCCCCTTGCCCAGCGGGGGGAGTCGTCCGTGGCTCGGCCGCAGCAGCCAGGATCCGGACCTACCCGAGGCCCCGAGGCGAGCGGCTCCGGGACCTCGGGTTCGATCGTGCCGAGCTCTTCCCGGGCCTTCCGAGAAGAGTCGGTTGAGCCGGACTCTTCTATTCCTGAGGGGAGCTCGGCCTTCCAAGACGCCGAGGTCGCACGCTCCATGTTGCGGCGTGCAGTGCTTCCAGCGGACCGGGCCGTGTTCCGGGGTATTTCGCTGGAAGAGGTCGCCGGCAGTGCTTACTGCAGCACCGCCCGGGTAAGTTCCCTTCTTAATTTTCCTGAGTTATTAGCGTGCATACGTGCCTTTCAACTCACAATACCCTCACTTCTTCTCTTTTTTTTTTTTTTTTTTTCAGCATATTCTCGAGCTCGATACCATGGCGTTCCTCGCCCACGGGTATCGGGAAGAAGTTCGGCAGCTCGGCCAGCAGCTGGAGCCGGCCAGGAAAAGAATCGCCGAGCTAGAAGCGGCGTCGGCCGCGGCCGAGGCTCGGTGGGCGGCCGCCGAGGCCGAGCGCCTTGCCGTAGTGGGGGCGCTTGAGGAGGAGAAGGCGGCTCATGCCATGACCAAGGCAACCATGCGCGGCACGGAGGCGCGCTTGGGGGAGGTCCAGGCCAGGGTCGCGGCCCTCGAGTATGAGGAGAGGGCCTTTCGCCTCCGACTCGAGCAACTTGAGGCCCGGGAGAGGAGGGCTCTCGAACGAGCCGAGCACGCCGTGGAGCTCTTCAAAGAGTCGCAAGAGTTCCGCGACATGTTGGAGGAGGAGACAGTCGACGGTTTCCTTCGAGGCTTCGAGAACTTCCGGGAGCAGGTGCGCCGGTACTGCCCTCAATACGACTTCTCGACGGTCCGTCCGAGGGAGGACCGGGGCTGGGGGTCCGACGTGCAACCCCTTCCCGTCATCTTGACGTCCGAGGCGGGAATATACGAGGAGGACCCCGCCGAGCCTTCAACGGGGGTAGCCGAGGCGGACGTTGTTACGGAGGCGGCTCCGGTGGCCGAGACCGACGTTGTCCCGGAGGCGGTGCCCGAAGCTCCTGCTCCCGACCCCGAGCCTGCTCCGGAGGAAGATCACGAGGTTATCAATGTGCCGGACGACCCCCCGGACGTGGCTCCCGCCGCTTAGGACTTAGCGTATTTTCCTTTTCTTTTTCATTGTATCCGGGGTCGGCCCTTGAGCGGCCGACCTCCGATTTTGTAATTGGCCTTCCGGCCCTTTGTTAATGAAGAAGTGTTTTTGTCATTCTGTGTTCATCTTTCCCTCTGTTGTCGTGAATGAGGTTAGAACCTTAGCTAACCACCTCGTCGATCTCTAACTTCGTATTTTAATCTTTGGGCTGCTTAACGGGGCTGCCCCTTTCCCTGGCTATACCTTAGCTTTCTCAGATTCCAGTCGTCCCGACCAAAGGGAGCTCCGAGCTCACGTTTCTAGAAAATTTCTCTAAGTTCTATAACTCGAATCTTAGAGTCGTGGGAGCTGCCATGTTGGGTTTTTAGGAAAATCTTAAGGCACCGAGGTCAGGCCTTAGCTCTTCAAGCGGAACCGGAATAGGTCCATTCGTGCCGCTATTTGGGGAGTTTTGCCGGGTTTTCGAACTCAACTCCGAACCCCTCAAAGAGGGCGCGGGCTAATAAGCAGGTCATTTGTCGAAGGTTTTCGTAGTTATCGTTCTCGGACTCTGCCGAGGCTTCGGTGAGCAAGGCCGGGATTTCCAGAGGTTGCCTCGGTACCCGTGTTTGGCTGGTACATTCGTGGCCGGGACCACTTTCTCGTAGGAGTTTGTGTCGGAGAGCCGAGTCGGACACTAACTTATGAAACCCTCTGTACAAGTTTCGGAGACTTGACGAACGGTGCTTGCATAATGTAGTTAGGAGGTCGGCCCTAAGCCGACCCGTCAGAGAGACCCGGCTTTGGGGCGAGATAAGGCCCCAACATTAAGATTCCGCTCAGCAATATGTAAATAAAATTTGACAAGGAGGGCGTCCAGTTGGATGTACCTTTTCATTCTCAGAGTTATGCTTCGCATGTTGGAGTAGGTTGCTTTCCTTCCTCATCGACCTCCGGAGTCGTTTTTGACTTTAAAGGGGGCTCGGGCTTCTCACAGACCCGACGGCACCCACCGAGGTTGGGAGGAATTGGGAAGTCTTTATTGAGTCGTAGTTTTCCACGAGGTCGAGGGAGCCTCAGGCCCTATGGTCGGACCTCAGGGCACCTCAATCTTGGTCGAGGAATCTTGCGTCAGGTCGGCGGGTCTGTGGATGCTTTGCCGACCTGTGGTACCTCCCGAGGTCGAGGGAGTCTGGTTCTCTACAGTCGACCTTCGGGGCATCCCGACCTCAGTCGAGGGATCATACGTCAGGTTGGCGGGTCTGGGCACGCTCTACCGACCTGCGATGCTTCCCGAAGTCGAGGGAGTCTGGTTCTCTACAGTCGATCCTCGGGGCATCCCGACCCTAGTCGAGGAGGCACTACGGGGGGCCGCGAAGGTACTACCCCGTCTTCCCGAAGTGTCGAGGGGTCTGGGCACGCACTGTCGACACTCGGGGCATCTCAACCTTAGTCGAGGGATCGCTCGCTTCGGGGATCGGGGATCGTCGACCGCTCCTGGGGGTCCACTTCGTGGCGCCCCAGGTGGAGCCACCCTTTCCACCCCTCGCGGCGCCTTCCCGAGGTCGAGGGAGTCTGGTTCTCTACGGTCGACCCTCGGGGCATCCCGACCTTGGTCGAGGAATCGTTCGTCAGGTCGAGGGGTCTGGGTACGCACTGTCGACCTGCGACGCTTCCCGAGGTCGAGGGAGTCTGGTTCTCTACGGTCGACCCTCGGGGCATCCCGACCTTAGTCGAGGAGGCGCTACGGGGGGCCGCGAAGGTACTACCCCGTTGTTGGTGATGAGCGCCACGGGGGGGCCGCGAAGGTACTACCCCGTCTTCCCGAAGTGTCGAGGGGTCTGGGTACGCACTGTCGACACTCGGGGCATCTCGACCTTAGTCGAGGGATCGCTCGCTTCGGGGATCGGGGATCGTCGACCGCTCCTGGGGGTCCACTTCGTGGCGCCCCAGGTGGAGCCACCCTTTCCACCCCTCGCGGCGCCTTCCCGAGGTCGAGGGAGTCTGGTTCTCTACGGTCGACCCTCGGGGCATCCCGACCTTAGTCGAGGAATCTTGCTCCATTCGACGTTCCATCGTCTTGCGATTCTTCCCGAGGCCGAGGGAGTTTGGGACTCTACGGTCAAGCCTCGAGGTATCCCAATTTTGGCCGGGGAATCTGAGGATCACAGACGGCCCAATATTAGAAGAGGATTACAGTTATCAAAGTGAGGGAAATATTTGCAGAAAAAAGGAGCTGAGTCCATTGTCCTGATTGTTTTGAACCCCTTAGGGTTTCATTGGTAATACATTCGTAGATTCTCGGAGTTCCAGCTTCGTGGGATCAGAGTCCCCTCCAGGGTCTTCAATTTGTACGCCCCTGGTCGTTGTACCCGGGCGATTTGATACGGTCCTTCCCAGTTTGGGGCCAGTTTTCCTTGCTCGGTAGGTCGAGAAGCCTCGGCTCTCCTGAGGACGAGATCCCCTGCTCTGAAGAGCTTGGGCTTGACTCTGGAATTGTAGTATTGGGCCGTTCGCTGTTGGTATCTCGCCATGCGAACCCGGGCGACCTCTCTCGTCTCTTCAACAAGGTCCAAGTTGCTCCTTAGCTGGGAAGAATTGGTGTCGGGGTTATAATGCTCCACTCTGGGAGAAGGTAGGCCGATCTCCAACGGGATGACGGCCTCAGTGCCGTATGCTAGGTTGAAGGGGGTCTCTCCGGTGGGCAGTCGGAACGTGGTCCGGTACGCCCAAAGGACATTGTACAAGTTCTCGACCCATTGACCTTTGGACCGATCAAGCCTAGCCTTGAGCCCCTGCAAAATAGTGCGGTTAGTTACCTCAGTCTCCCCGTTTGTCTGGGGGTGAGCGACCGAGGTGAAACGGTGATCAATGCCGAGTTCAGAGCAAAATTCCCTGAAATGAACATTGTCAAATTGTCGACCATTATCAGATATAAGGATACGGGGTAGTCCGAATCGGCAGATTATAGACTTCCACACGAAATCCCGCATTTTTTGCTCGGTGATCCGGGCGACAGGTTCGGCCTCGACCCATTTGGTGAAATAGTCGATAGAGACGACCAGGAACTTTCTCTGTCCGGTGGCGAGGGAAAAGGGCCCCAGGATGTCGATCCCCCATTGGGCAAACGGCCAGGGGGCGATGATGGAGGTCAGCAGAGCCGAAGGTCGGCGCTGGATACTGGCGTTTCGTTGGCACCGATCGCACTTGCGGACGAAATCTGTTGCGTCCTTCTGGAGTGTGGGCCAGTAATATCCTTGTCGCAAGATTTTATGGGCTAGTGCCCGACCCCCCAGGTGACTCCCGCAGATCCCCTCATGGACTTCTCGGAGAGCATAGTCCGCCTCGGAGGGGCGGAGGCATCTGAGAAGGGGCGAGGTAAATGATCGCCGATAGAGCCTATCCTCGTACAAAACATACCAGGGGGCTTGGCGTTTGATTCGGCGAGCCTCCGTTCCCTCATGAGGTAGGGTCCCATCCTGGAGATAGCGGACGAGCCCGTCGATCCAGCTTGGCTCGGAGTTAATGCACATAGTGAGCTCCGGTTCCTCCGTGCTGGGGATTTGAAGGTACTCGAGCGTTGTTCCCTTGGGAAGCTCGCTCATGCGGGAAGTTGCTAATTTGGATAGCTGGTCCGCCCTGAAGTTTTCCGCCCTGGGAATGTACTGAATATTGAAAGAATTTAGGGCGGTCGTAAGTTCCCGTACCTTTTGGAGATACTTTTGCATGGATGGCTCTTTAGCTTCAAAGTCTCCTTGGATCTGGCTTACCACCAGCTGGGAGTCACTGAAGGCCGTCAGGTCTCCCACTTTTAGCTCCTTCGCCAGCTTGAGCCCGGCGATGAGAGCCTCATATTCGGCCTCGTTGTTCGAGGCCGGGAACTCGAGGCGCAAGGCTTGCTCGGCCACCACTCCGCTAGGGCTGGTGAGGATGAGCCCAGCTCCGCTGCCCCCGAGGTCGAAGACCCGTCCGAGTGCAGGACCCAGGGCTGCCTCGGGGCCTCCTCCTCGGGTCCAGATGGCGGCTCGAGGTCGTCCGGCAGGGTGCATTCCACGATGAAGTCGGCGAGTATCTGGGCTTTGATGGCCGGCCTGGGCCGATATTCGAGGTCGAATTCCCCGAGCTCGACCGCCCATTTGGCGATCCTCCCCGCACGGTCCGACCTCTGCAATATTTGCTTCATGGGCTGGTCGGTCAATATAACTATCGTGTGGGCTTGGAAGTAAGGCCTGAGTCTCCGAGCCGAGATGATGAGGGCAAAGATGGTCTTCTCAAGTTTAGAATATCGGGTCTCGGCATCCCTGAGAACCCGGCTGGTGTAATAGACTGGCTTTTGGAGCTTGTCCTCTTCCCGGACAAGGACTGAGCTCACTGCGGCTGGGGAGACGGCCAGGTATAAGTAAAGGGTTTCGCCCTTCTGGGGCTTGGTGAGCAGCGGGGGAGAGGCCAGAAGGCTCCGAAGCTCTTCAAAGGCCTGCTGGCATTCTTCTGTCCAACGGAAGTCTTTCGGCCGTTTGAGGCTCTTGAAGAAGGGGAGGCAACGCTCGGCCGACCGAGAGACGAACCTTCCCAGGGCGGCTACCCGCCCCGCGAGCCGCTGCACCTCCTTAACTGTCTTTGGGGGCGACATCTCTTGCAGTGCCTGGATCTTCTCTGGGTTGGCCTCAATTCCGCGCTGGGTCACTATGAAACCCAGGAAACTTGCCTGAGGTGACCCCAAACGCGCACTTCGCCGGATTGAGTTTCATCTGATATTTTCTGAGCTTGGCGAACGTCTCGTCGAGGTCGGCTACGTGGTGTTCCGCCGCTCGGCTCTTCACCAACATGTCGTCCACGTAGACTTCCATGTTCCGGCCGATCTGGTCTTTAAAAATCTGGCTGACCAGTCTCTGATAAGTGGCCCCGGCGTTCTTCAGGCCAAAGGGCATCACCTTATAGCAGTAGGTGCCCTTGTCGGTGATGAAGGCCGTCTTCTCCTCGTCTTCTGGTGCCATTCGGATTTGATTGTATCCTGAAAAGGCATCCATAAAAGTTAGCAGTTGGTGTCCCGAGGTGGAGTCGACGAGCTGGTCGATGCTCGGGAGGGGGAAGCTGTCTTTTGGGCAGGCCTTGTTTAGGTCGGTGTAGTCCACACACATACGCCATTTTCCGTTGGCCTTTTTTACGAGGACTATGTTGGCGAGCCAGTCCGGGTAGGAGACCTCCCGGATGAAGCCGGCTCCGAGGAGTTTGTCCACCTCCTCGGCCGCAGCTCGTTGTCGCTCGGGGGCGGAGCCTCTTTTCTTCTGCTTTACAGGCCTGCTGGTTGGCCTCACCTGAAGTCGGTGGACCATGACCTCAGGGTCAATTCCTGGCACGTCCGCGGGCGACCAGGCGAAGACGTCGGCATTGTCCCGCAGGAAGCTGACGAGGCGATCCCTCTCATGGGCGCCGAGGCCGGAGCCGACCTGCACGGTTAGCTCGGGAAAACTTTCTCGTAATGGGATTTGAATAAGGAGCTCACCGGGCTCTACTTGCTTCTTCCAGAGGGTGTCCCTCGCATCGAGGGTTTCTATGGGGAGTGAAGGGCGCGTCGGGCGGTCTGGCGCCTCAGCCGGTTGCTTCACTGTGTGGGCCGCCATGTAGCATTGCTTGGCGACCAGTTGGTCTCCGCGGACCTCGCCTACTCCTTGGCCGGTGGGGAACCGCATGAGCAGATGGTGAGTTGAAACCACGGCTCGAAGGGTGTTTAACCCTGGGCGCCCAAGGATGGCGTTGTAGACCGAGGGCAGACGGACCACCAAGAAGTCCATTCTGACAGTGCTCTCCCGGGGGGCGAGGCCAATTGTGACAAGGAAGCTAGCCTCACCTTCAACCGGGACCGCATCTCCGGTAAACCCGACTAGCGGGGCATCGATTCTTCGGAGATGTCCTTCTGTCAATCCCATTTTCTGGTAGGCATGGTAGTACAAAATGTTGGCTGAACTTCCATTGTCAACTAGGACACGCTTTACATCAAACCTATTTACAATCATTGAGATGACCACAGCGTCATCGTGAGGGGTCTCGACCCCTTCTAAGTCCTCGTCCGAGAACGAGATGACTTCATCAGTACGTGGGCGCTTCGGGGGTGTTCCCTGGGCGGCCGCTCCTGCCGAGGCCCGCCCGATCATATTGATGGTGCCGGCGATAGGCCTGTTGTCGCTTGGATTTTCGGTTGGTGCGACATTCTCCGCCGGCCTTCTCTCCTCAGGTCGGTTCCTTACGAACCGGTTGAGTACTCCCCGTCGGATGAGCGCTTCTATCTCGTCCCGGAGTTGGAAGCAGTCCTCCGTGTCGTGCCCACGGTCTCGGTGGAAGCGGCAATACTTCCTGGTATTTCGGGGAAATCCCGTGTCTCGCATAGGAGGCGGGGGTCGGAAGAAGTCCCGACCCTCAATTTCCATCAGGATCTCGGCCCTGGGAGCATTGACGGGTGTATAGTTCTCGTACCTCGCCTGGTACATCCGGGGCCGCGGTGGGGACCTCGGACGAGGAGGTGTCCTCTGCTGAGGCCGCCCCTGCTGGCGGGGCGGGCTCCTCAGTCTGGGGAGATTTTTCTCTCTGCGGGGAGATCGGCTCCTTTGTCGACCGCGCTCCTCGCGGCGCTTCTTCTGCTTCTTAGAGGTGGGCTCGATTGCTCCCCGCCTGGAGGCGACTGCTTCCTCGGCCTTGGCGTACTTCCGGGCTCGGGCCAACATTTCGGTGAAGTCGGCCGGGAAGCTCTTCTCGATGGAGAAGAGGAACCGGTAGGAGCGAACCCCAGTCTTCAGAGCCGACATGGCTATCGACTGGTCTAGCTCGCGAACCTCCCATGTGGCGGCGGTAAAGCGGTCCAGGTACTCTTTGAGGGACTCCCCCTCCTTCTGCTTGATGTCCAGGAGGGAGTCTGACGTCCGTCGCTGACGACGGCTGGCTGCAAAGTTGGTGGCGAACTGCCTGCCGAGCTGCTCAAAGGAGGATACCGTGTTCGGCTTCAGTCCAGAAAACCAAAGCCGAGCGGTCCCTCGAAGGGTTGCTGGGAAGGCCTTGCAGAGTATGGCCTCCGAGGACCCTTGTAGGGCCATGAGGGCCCGATAACTCTCCAAGTGGTCGAGGGGGTCGGTGATTCCACTGTAGGGCTCCACTTGAGGCATTTTGAACCTCGCGGGAACAGGCTCGTCCTCAATTTGGCGGGAGAAGGGGGACTTGGTAGTGAACTCAAAGTCTCCTTCCTGTCTCGCCTTCTTGCCGTGGAGTGCCGCAATCTGGCGCTCCAGATGCTCAACTTTTCGGTCGAGCTCCCCCACCTGTGGGATTGTCGTTGTGGTTTGCACCGGCCCACGGTGGTCCGGGGCTGACTCCGCCTCAGAAAGTTGGGGTCTCCGGTCGAAACCTTCTCCCGATAGCTCCCTACGGGGGGGAGCTCGTTCTCCGTTGTTGGCTCTGGAGGAGCCGTGCAGATTTTGGCTGAGGAGAACCGGGCCGTTGGGGAGACACTCCGGCTGGTCCTGGGCCTGCGGGGGAAGCGCCGGTGAAGCTTCCACGCGCCGCAGGCCCTGAACGGCGGCGGCCAGGGCCTGGACTTGCTGTACCAGGGCATTGAACTGTTCCAGCTGGACCTGAGGACCTGGGTCAGCCGGAGTTGGGGAATTCTGGACGGAGTGTCCAGGGCTTTGCGGGGGACGCCGGGAGACGTTAGAGGCTCCCTTACTTCTCAACTTCATGACTGCTACTCGGTCCCTTCCTCTAGCGCCAACTGTTGCTGGAAATTGGACCCGGGGGCAATCTTCGGTCGAGGAGAGGGAGCGGGAGGTGGATGCTCACGGCGGGACGGCGGTCCGTCGGCGGGCGGCGTCCTCCGTCCGGGGCGGTCGGAGAGAAGGAGCAGCAGGTCCTCGCAGCGGGGCGGCGATCCGTTGGCTGGTGGTGTCCTCCGTTCGGGTGCCTGCACACGAGCCGGTGGCCGGGTTTTCCGGCGCCGGCCCTCCGACGCTCAAGTCAGGGAGGGGGCAAATGGTGTGGAGAAGGAGACAAACAGTGAGTGTATGAATGTTTTTTCTCTCCCCCTCTCCGAGAGGCGAAGGCTCCCTTTTATATGCGGGGGTCGGTTTACCTGTGATGTAGAGGGGCGAAGCCGTAGTACGGCTCGGCATGTCGTTCTGGTCGGCGCTTGGTCAGGCGAATCATTGCACTGATGTCGGCGGTGAGGGCGTCGTACAACCCGAACTAGCGCGCAACCAGGCGAATTATTGTATCGGTGTCGGAGGTATGGCCGAGACCAGAGTCTTATCATAGTCGACTAGACTCTGCTGGGCTTACTTGCCGTGGAGAGCTGGGAGTCCGTAGATGACAGGAGCTATGTGCATTTATTGTGGAGTAAGCCGGAGATCCGTATTTATTGTGGAGTAAGCCGGAGATCTGCATTTATTGTGGAGTAAGCCGGAGATCTGCATTTATTGTTGAGTAAGCCGGAGATCTGCATTTATTGTGGAGTAAGCCGAAGATCTGCATTTATTGTGGAGTAAGCTGGAGATCCGCATTTATTGTTGAGTAAGCCGGAGGGTTACAGTGGCCATGCGCAATAAATGCCCGAAGGGTGTCAGGGCGTGGTCCTCGGCCGGACCTCAGAGGTGCACGGCCGTGGTAGGCGGTCGACAAGAGTAGACCTCGAACGTCGGGGTCTTTCTTAGCTTAGAGGTCCTGAGGTCGGTTGTCTTAGTCGTCTTGAGGTCGGATGTTCCGAGGTCGGATGTCGACTTCGGCTGTCCGGGGTCGGAGGTTGTACAGCTTCTTAGGAGCATTTATGTCACAGAGAGAAAAATCTTATTCCCCCCCCAACAAGTAGGATGGATCACACATCTAGCACTTACGTAGAATCATTCATAAAAGTTTTTTATAGGATTTTCTTTTTTTTTAAGAAGTGCCCTTAGGCAACAAGCTTTAAAATGGAGGATAGCCCTTCCTTTGATAACCCTAACGTTCTAAACCCTAATGAAGACAGGATTCAATCTCTGATCATTTAACCCAACTGTCAAAGATTTTATCAGCTTCATAAGCTGGCATTATCGAAGAAAAAAAAACTGAAAAATTTAAAGAAAGAAAATGAGGAGATTAGGTCCTATTTGAATTATGTTTGGATCAAAGAGATTTAGCTCTTAATCACTCTTCGTCTATTCGTATAGAATAGTTGGTAAGTGAGGAGTTGATTGGACGAGATGTCCAAAACTTAACAACTCAAGTGTTTATATGTCAAAATAGGTTCCAAAATGTATATCAAGTCTCATAGTACTAGAAATTCGCATCTTTCGTTAAGTGGCACTAAAGCCAATTGCCAAAAATTATGGACAACTCTCCAAGCAGTAAAGATGCCAGAATGGAGGACTTTTATGAAGAATGATAATAATGGAGCTATGGTGGCTGTGATGGCTACAAGTAGATGCGGCAAATTGGACTTACATTGGGTTAGAGTTCATCTATATCATGTCTTTTAATTCTAGTACTTCTAGTCTCCCAACAAGCCCCATCTAATTACTGAATCACTTAATCATCAGCTTCATTCTGCATAAATAAATCCAACTTCTCATGACTCACAAGACACGAAGTATTTGGGGTCTCATGATGCACCAGGGCTACATGCTGCCACCCCTTAAAACTACTTGGTTACATTGCTGCTAGATATCATAGGGCTAGCTAGCTTATTATAATTCATTTATCATTCTTCATTATGGCTCTGAGCATCTACAGAAGCAAATCCATACTTGCCAAGTAAGCTAACTTAGTAGGGAAGCAGAGGAGCTAGGCAGTCTGTAAAGTCCAATCAACCAAGCAAATTACTGATCCCACCACAAACTTTAATGCATGTTGGTACTTAATATTTATTTTTCTTAGCCTTTTGTTATCTCTCTACCTTGTACTGAAGTGATGGGCACCTCCCAAGCTTCATAAGAGGAACTCCTAGATTTGCAGTAGTTGCATTATATTCGGTCTAAAGCAAGATAATGTTCACCAAAAAACCAACAGGAAGACATTAAGAATCTCAAAAGGGAGGAGCAATTAGACAATCTTGTACTGAAAGCACCAAGTCTCTATAGCATGTCATTCATATCACCTTATCTTAAGATCACCCTAAATCCTTAAGACTTTTCCATATGGAACTGTGGAAAGAATGGAGACTTAGAAACACATGTCAGGCCTGCATGTGTTAATGGATGCATTATTAAACTTGGAGACACAAAGTGGGGGCCACGAAGAAAACGGATCGAAGAGAGACTGCGAGTTTGTCAAAAAGATTAGCTGCAGAGAAATAGCCAAGGCATACACCAAGTGGAACAGCTGTTCGTCAATATCCAAGTGCTCCTAAAACATGAAGCACGAGCAAGCAACTCGGGCAAGCAAAGATACTGGGCCCCGAGGCGAGAGATCTGTCCTCCTTGCCTTTTGGAGCCCCGGCATCGAGCGCGTGCGTGGGGCGCTGCGGGACGTCCACTTACAGCTTCACAAGGTGGTGAAAGATACGGCGCAGACCCGGCGGGTGCACTCCATAAAGCTTTGGGCCCCACGAAGGGGACGTACCCTTTATTGCCTCCAGGGGCAGCCATAGAGCTGCACCACCCTCCCTCCAATAGCCAATAAATAAAGTACTGTTCCTCCTTTGTTTGACACCTTGGCTATTCCATGTACTCAGAACTATTGCTTCATCTAACGAGGAGCACTAGTAGGATGAAAATATTTCTCTAAGAACATTGCACTGTCAATTTGTGGCAATAGATTGTTTACAGCAGGCGGGCTTAGGGCAGAATGAGAGAAAATCACTTACACGAGAAGCCTCCTCGGAGCTGATCGTATCATCCTGAAGAAAAAAAATTTTACAGTGATTGAGTGGACTCGTCAGGCTGAGCGGCAGAGCGATGGTCATCCATTATTTAGAGATATCTAGAGATTGATATCCGTCTGTCTTTTTATTCAGATTGTTAATGTGTATCGAGAGACAAACATAGCTGCTGACTGGATTGTCTCCTTTGCTATTTATTATTTGAGAAATGTGGTGTGGATAGAGTTCCCTACATCTTTATGTTATTTTATTTCTCTTGATTCTGTTGGTAGTGCCCAGGCTCTATTTTTAAAAAAAAATTATAGCATTGTTATTGATCTAGTTTTATGAAACGGTATATAGTTAATATGCGAGTTTTATTTGTTATTTCAGTGCCAATATAAATATTTTGGCTAGGGCAGTCCATGCATGCATGGGTGTGGTGGGTCCTACCACAATATTGTGTGGGTAGAGGATTCGAGAATAAGAGTGTGTGGTGAGCTGGGTGATGCAGCTGATCCTGGTATCATCCACTTATAGGCTCAGATCCTCAGGGAACGGTCTCGTCAGCTAAGGCCAAGGGTTCTTTGTAGGACCCGCCCTTGTCGGAGCCATTGAATGGAAGCCAATGCCGGTGTCTTCTGTCTCCATGCCTATACAAAAAAAAAAAAGAGGAACAGCATTGGAAACGCTGTTTCAGTCCACAATACAGTGCATCACGGTGGAGGCTTAGAAAAATACCACGTACCCTCGTACCAATTAGGTAAGGAGCACTCACGTTTTGAGGTTAGGGTTGATCCCTAGCTGGGGGACACATTTGAAGAAGTTTAGAATAAGAAAACAAGCGAGCACAGGCCAAGGGCTCGGAACCCAGCCAGGTGACGTAGAGCGTGTGCGAGCGCTAGGAAAACGCTCACGGGACAAGAAACGCGAGGGATCCCGTCTGTCGAGGAGACAGGTTGCCTCCCCTCCTCCTCCTCCTCCTCCCCCCGCCTCTCCCTCAAGGTTCCAACCCAGTTCCAAGGCCATAGAAAACCACACCCGTATTGGAGCCATTTGAGATAGCCGCAGCATCTAGCACCAATTTAATAGTTATATGATCAGTAGGATGCCAATAGGTCGGGTCGGATGACCCAACCTGATTTCTTATTCGGGTTTTACTGTTGAACCCAAACTCGATCTGATAGAAAATTAGATTCTATCGGCTCGGGTTAGGTTGGATCCACCGCTATAAATTTGATCCAACAGGTTATTCAGGTCGAATCGGGTCGGATCCATGTATAACTCGGATCCAATCCAAAAAATTCGGATTCGGTTCGGGTCAATCCATCCATAGCTTCAGAACTTATTTTTGCACCTTCGTGGGCTGCAGCCCGCATGCCTAAATAATTTTGCAGATTTGGGTCGGATCGGGTTGTAGGATTGAAAATCCAAAATTACCCAAATTTCAAATGGTTTGGGTCGGATCAGATCGGGTCGAGTCTGAATTCAGTAAATCTAGATCCGACTCAAAAAATACAACAGATTCAATTTTAGGATCCAATCCGACCCCACAGGTCCTCCAAAATAGATCGGGTCGGATCAGATCAGGTCATAGGTCAATCTGACTCATTTACAACTTTAGTCACCATGATGGCAACAAAAAACAAAAAAAAAAAACTTGTCCTCGACTCACAATCGGCTCAATTTAAGGCTCACCCTTTAGCAAATTAACTGATCTAGAGCCAGACTTATAGCTCAACTAAACTCAACTAAAATAAAAAATAAATTTTAGGCATAGGTCAATCTGACCCATTTGCAACTTTAGCCATCATCGTGGTAAAAAAAAAAAAAAAAAAAACTTGTCCTTGACTCAGAATCGGCTCAATTTTAGGCTCACCCATTAGCAAATGAACCGATCAAGAGCCAGACTTATAGCTCAACTAAAATAAAAAAATAAGGTAATTAGTTCAAAGCATACGAATTGTTTAGAGTCCGGGTCATTTACGTATCTAGTTATGGAAGGTGGTTGGGTTGGCTGACTTGTTGCTGCCTCCAAGGCTGGCCGGCTCGTGTAGGGAGATAGCTGGAGAACGTCCACAAGTCATGCGTTTGATTACTAAATGCCTCTCTCCCTGTCCGCCGAATAAAGAAAGGACGGGACTGCATCAAAGGAAAAGGACCGTGTCGGTAGCGCTCAATGCAAGGTTAGCCGATGACAGCGCCCAGACAGCTTACGCGCGCTTGGGTCCCCTTAAACCCCTACACCTTGTCCCCCTCCCTGTTCCACCTCCCACCTCTCTTCCTTCTTTCCTTTCTTTAATGCCACAGCTGCTATTTATGAACACAAATCCAATCAAGTTCTTCCCCTTTCTCCAATATACTCTCCCACTGATACTTGTTACATTTCATCTTTGGAAAGTAAAATAAAAGAAGGAAGCAGTACAGAAAGAGATGGAGTTGGAGCTCGGCCTCGCCCTTCCCAACAACCATTTGATGAAGGGGTTGGATCTTAATGATGGCAGCACGACCAATTCATACAGGAAGAGAGGTTTCGAGGAGGCATTTGAAGAAGTGATCCCTAAGGCTACTCTGCCTCTCTTTGTCCATAAAAATGGTGGAGATGGAGATGATGAGAATGACAGCCCCCAGCTTAAGAATTCCCCCGAGCTTAACAGGTAATTAACTGCGTTCGACTTTAGAGCAGACTGTTGCTTGTTAATGGTGCATTGTTTTTGTTCTGATGGTTTGATAATCTCATGCGAAAGCATTAGTGGAAACAGAGCATTGGTGGGGTGGCCGCCGGTCAAACACCCGAGGAGGAGGAGCGCAGGCGGTGGAGCAGAGGAGAGGTGGAGCGAGCACTGTGGGAGCAACAGCGACGACGGTGGCGGTGGTAGAAGAGCCAAGTGTGTGAAGGTGAAGATGGAGGGGGTGGCAATTGGGAGGAAGGTGGACCTCTCTCTGCATGACTCTTACGAGGAACTCTTCCACACGCTCAACCAGATGTTCCCCAACATGCAACATGGTATCACATCATCATAGTTTCTTTGCTTAAATTCTTATTTTAATAATAGCATGCACATTCTCAAATAATACATGGAGTTCAGAGTTGGGAATTGGAGGTTTTGCAGGGTTTGCTCATCATCCTCATCATCATCGTCGTCGCTTCATGGTCACGTATGAGGATGGAGAGGGAGATTGGCTGTTGGTTGGAGACATGCCTTGGGAGTGAGTTCATAATCTCCATGTTTTAAATCACAACTTTTGCCACCCCTGATGTTGAAACCACTTCATAGATTTTGATCATTCCTCACCAAAACTACAGCATACATGGAAAAGCTGTTTGCAAAGTGCCCCCTAATAAGTTCCCAATTTAGAAAAATTATTAATCGGACCAGATCCACCCTGAATCACTAATATAAATACATCCATATGCTGCTATTACATATAAAAAAAAGAAAAAAGGGATTACTATTGCACGTGTTGCTTTCAAATTGGACTAGTGCTGTAATTGACCGAGGGAGCCATGGTCCAACTAATAATTTCTCATTAATACATGCAATTGACCGAGGGAGCCATGGTCCGATATCTGCAATTGGGTGTGAGTGAAACCCAGCTGGATGGATTGCCTTCTTTGGTATTCCCAATTCGTGCACCTTTATGGTGCACCTCAATTGGTCCCAACGTACATGCACTTGAGCACCCAACCCCACATATTCCTGCTCGCAGCTCATTCAGATTCTATTATCTATTTAGGTCATGCTTTTGGGGTTTCTTACTTGTTTTCCGTGTTGTTTCTGGTGATTGTTGCAGGGATTTTATCAGGTCAGTCAAGCGTCTCAAGATTCTTAGCTAAGCAAGTAGTCAACCAGAGATCTTTCTTGGTCTATAATATCTATATGGCTGGCCTACATGAATGTTTCTTCTTTCCTGCATTTATGTAACCTCTAGAACTTAGTATGTGTTATGGTTATGGTATGTTCCTGTTGTTGTTACACATAAGTAGCTACTTGTATATTTATAAAAATAGAATCTTGTAGGCCCTACTTTGTTATTGTCAACTTAAACATTTTGATAGCTAGGGCATGTTTGGCAACACTTGGATTTGGCGAAACAGGAAGAGAGGAAGGAGGAGGTGGAGGAACAAATTGAGATGGGAGCAAGAGATCATGTGGCTCGACTTTAGGGGGATTAGAAAAAAGACCTTAAGAGGTCCTTTTTTTTTCTTCCAGCAATGTTCCGTTTAGTCCCTCTAGCTCGCTCCTCTCTGTCTCCTATGACCTTTTCTTTGTCAATGATGGGTTATTGCCAAACATGCCCTTAACTTATATCATTTTTTGGGATAAAGTCTATGACATGACTGTTTTAGATTTTTTGTGAAGTAGTTATCTAGACTATATTGCATACAATTTTCATCTGGATGTTTAACTTTGGTTGTTTTAAGAATTTGTGCATGTCCAAAATCTTAAAACAACCCTACACATTAGATTGGAAAATTTAGTGTGTTTTGGAAAGTAAAATCATGCATTGTTTTATTAGATTGCTTGTTAGTTTGGAATCCAACCCTGCATATGCGCGATTGGTTGCCATGTCCCTAAACACGTACTTCTAGGTTGGGGATGATCTAATCTGAAAGAAGAAAGAATTTTTTCAATCCACTCAATTTGAATTTTTCAAAAAAGTTTTTTAAAGTGAAAAATTTGATGAAAGTAGGATTTAGATCCCTTTTCTTTTATTGATCGGCATAAACTAAGTTACATAGCCTCTATTTATGCTAGTGAGGTCTATCTTGTTTAATTCAGATTAGATTCTCTTTAAGTTCTAAAAGGACTAGCTTTCCCAAAATAAAATGACCAGTAGAAATACATATAAAAAAGCTAAAATTTTACAGAAGATAGATCTCGATTTTTATATTGACTTTTCTTTCTATCACTCCACCTAATTCTTCTCGAATTGAGAGATATGCTTGGTTAAAATCTTTACTAAAAAAAAATCAATATAACCGATCCGTTTCAAAGCCCAAATATGGAATTTGGGCCTAATCTCTTGGCGCACAGCACCCTTTAACACGAGGCACTTGTCGTAAAGCTCGAAAAGTCTACAAATTTGAAAAAAAAAATCATCTCATTCAAGGGTCATGATAGATGCCGCCCTTGAATTTTGTCCAACCCTATTTGTAGGATCAAAATAATGCACATAGAGTCTAATGATGCTTTTGAATTATGGGATGTGACATATAACATCACAAATAATGTAATATCATAGTATGACCATACTTAAGTTCTCAATGAATAATAACACCAAAGTATCCTGGCATCCTCGTTGTCATCTAAAGTTCTCAACTTCCTTCACTCACCAGGTAAAATCTGTAAAATAGAAAGGGAGGCCACATAAATTTTATCAATCACAAGCAAATTAATTTTATGACCACTATAGATTAATAGACAATAAAAATCTATGATCAATGGAGTAACCATGTCACTTTATGAGAGCCTGTTCCCACAGCCATCAAGGGCAGAGGCAGGGGGAAGATAGAGAGGTTGTGGAATAAGTGTGAGAGAAAGAGAGGGAGGGAGATGGCTTAGAGGGGTAGCTCGGCCATCTGCCAGCCGCCGGTCGGGGATGAACTCCCGTCCACTGTCCATGTGGAGAAAGGGGAATAAGAAGAGTTTGGCAAATAGGAGAAATCCCTTTACATTGGATCACTCAATAAACCCAAATCCCTATTTCTGAACCATTTTTAGACTGGTTCAAAACTACCCAAAACTAATGAACCATTTTGGTTCGAATTATTTGCCGGTAGATTTGAAACTCTAAGCCCTACATCAATTATTGGGTAACTCCACCATAGGTCCATGTTGTGTCTTTTGCACCTAAGAAGGATTCACCTTCCTTTGCACCATTAACCATTGGATCACCCATTGTACAGATCTCAAAGCACTCAGAACTCCATCATTCATCCATTTGCACAGATATTAAAGCAAGCAGTGGATGATCCAAGAGTGGATTCGAGCAAATTTGTCGCAAGAGATAAATATCAACCCCTGATGGATGGTCAAGACGGGATAGATACGTATATAAATAACTATAATATCATTCCACTATATTTTCCATGTGTTATGGTTGTCTTTTTTTCTCAGTCCATATGTGTCCTTCATGCTAGCAATCATCTCCTCTCTACCTACAATGGTTCAGGTTTGACCCGATCCAACCTAGCTCATCACATGAATCAAGATTTACTACTTGACCACCGAAACCTCATCTCGATGCGACCAACTCTCTTCTCCTTTCTTCAATGCGACTAGTGAATTTGCCTAAAGGTCTAAGTAGATGGCTAAGGTGGTGGCGAAGTGAGAAGAGGTGGGGGAGAGGGTGGCCAAGGGGAGAAGGATGGAGCGTGGTGGAGACGGAATGGAGGATAGTGAGGGCACGATGGAGGATCATAGGATGAAAAGATCTATTATCATGGAGGCGGTAGTGGCTAAGACAGTCAAGTGCATAAAGGTGATTGGAGGAGGCAGAAGGAGTGGGGATGATGTGGAGAGTAGAAATGAAATTAGCGAGCCTTGGCATCTTTTTCTCTTTTAGGGAATATGATTAGATCGAGTTCATCGAGCTATCAAGTCAAATCGGGTTGGGCCATGTTTTAGATTGGTGAGATCATGACCCAATCCATTGACTGGTCATTATGAATGATCCCATGTCTTTGGGCATTGCTAGAGTTGTTAGCAAAGCTTGTTGTAGTGTTTTTGTTATATAAAGTAAACTGTCTTTATTTGATTATACTACTTGTAGCCTCATTTAGGCCCCTTCTTTTTTTTTTATTGTTTGAGATTTTGGTTTTCACCTTCAAGGTTTATGTATAAAGAATAATTAGACTCTGCAGTAGAAAAGGAGATAGAGCGTAAACCCCCAATTGGCTCACAAAAACTTTGGAATGAAAATGATTAAACTCTATAGATTCATTCCAAGAAAAGTGATACAAAATGCTGATAATAAAAGGGGTTTCATGCTTGTGAAATCTCAACAATTATGCCATTCTCTATAATAGGATCCAATTCTGATGGGACATTTATATGATATTTGTCAGTACGAGACAAAATTGTAGAAAACCACAATGCTCTCCATGCTCCTCTTTTTCTGGTGAATGCTTGTGTGAGTAGGAGCACCTAGGTACAAAATATGAAGACATAGCAAGTTATAAATAACAATGCCACTATTTATTCCCATTCCATCAGTATGTAATTTGTGTGGTTAATTTTCTGAATCCACCATGTTCTCGCGCTTATAATAAACTCCAATATCATGTTGGACTCATCAAAGTTCTTATCATATCATGTGAATCCATGTTTCCATACCGCTTGGATTCTGCAAATTTATGATATCTTTGAGTTAATCTAATATGCCAAGATTTTTTTTTAAGAAAAGCACAAAAATATAATAAGAAAATCGAGAAAGAAACTAAATATAGATGTTGAACAATTTTACATTCTTCATGAATATGCAACAAAAAAAGATAGAGGCATAATTATTGCACAAATTGCAATGTTAGTTGTGCTATTAAAAAATATGTTAAAAATTTTCAAGTATATGCTAATAGCTATATATATTATAATTCCTTTGAGAGTGTTCTTAACAACAACATACTGTGAACTTGCAAGCAAAGAATTTTTTTTTAGTATATGATTATTTGTTTCATATTTTCTTTGACAAATTACTATAATGAATACCATCTTTGACAACAGACGCTCTATAGGGTTGCGATCCTTAAATGTTAAATAGAGCTCTAGACAAAGTGTAAATAGTTGGTTTCAAACTCATATAAATTTTTTTGATCCAATTGTCAAAGAATCTTATTAGTCATTTGAAGGAGTGATGCAAGATTTGGATGTATTCATGCTTTGTTGTAGAGTTTTGTCTCTTAGACATTCTCCAAGAGGAAAAATCTTATTAAAGACAAAAGAATACCATGATCATCTTGTATAAGACCTTGCTCCAGTGGCTTTAATTATATATGTTCATCCAAGAAAATACTTGCACAAAATATTAGATGACCAAAAGGACCACCTTTTTGTGTTAGATTTAAATAATTTTTGCTATGGTGCTTAATTAAAATAGCAAGAAAGCTAGCCACGCAATGGTTGCCACTCAGAGCCATAAACCCAAACTTTACTAGAACTCCACCAAGACCAATCTAATATTTAGATCTATAAGTATGCCCGTAAGATAAACCACAGAACATTTCAAACTTTGGTTTGAATCTAATACAAGGGTGGCTAACTTGGACATATCATCACCATCATGGAACACATTCAAGTATAAAAATGAAATATATCAACCTAACCCAACCAACACCTAATATTTAAATTGGTATAGTGTTACTCTTGTACTTCCCCCAATATCATATTTTTAGAAAAATCTAGTATTGTGATATAACTTGAGATAGATAAAAAAAAATAAAAATAATCAATAAGTTTGATAGAATAAAATATCAATTAAAAGGACAATCAACTCATCATAGTTGTACATCATATTTTAAAAAATAAAAATATAGAAAATAAAATAAAAAAAAGATGCAATTTGACTTCAACCTGACTTATATTAGACCTACCTATAAAGCATGACCTATGAATTAGATATGAGTCTAAATTAAGATGTGACCTCAAAATGGGTTAGGTATGGATTTCACCTAATTAAATCCAACCCAATTTGATCCAAATAGACCCAATTTGATGCAACAACAATTATAGTTAAAATGTATCTAACTTGGTCGTGGCCTAGATGAAGCTTAAACATAGAGTGAACATGATCTAAATCTACCAAGTGATGGATTGGACATAAGTTTAAATACTAGGCTCAAAATTGGATTAATAAGATCTTATGAGGTCAAATACTAACGTAAGGCATGATATAGAAATTATTGTAGATGTAGAAAATCCAAAGAATGTTTCAAGTAAATATTTTGTTTTCCAAAAATATATATGACTCCCGAGTCGACATGTCCGGCGACTCACTCGTGGGACGAGTGGACTCGGAAACCGGGTTGACCATTGGTTCCAAGAAGCGGTCCAGATACTCTGGGTCGCTGCTTGATGCGGGCCGCCCGCAGGGTGTGGGACGCGTGGGCCACGGGGGAGGTCGCGGGGCACGTGAGCCCCGCGGGAGGCATGGCCGTTTTCGCACGATGGGCTCCCAGGCCCGTCGCGCGATGGGTTTGGCGTGGCCCTGCTTGGCTGGGGCCCGTGCGGAGGATTCTAGGAAGGCCCCTGTGGGCGGGGGCCTTCCACTGTTCCCAGCCCATGTGGGCCCTATGGGGTCCACAGATGGGCCTGCTACTGGGCCCGATCCACGGGCCGAGCTGGCGGGTGAGCCTGGGTTCCAGTTCAGTGCCCGGGCTTTGGGGGTTGCCTCATCGTCCGAGATCCCTACCATTCTAGGTTCCCTAGCGGTGGATGTGGGACTAGGGGATGGTGTCTCGAGCGGGCCTGATTTGGGCACCCCGACCATGACCAGCGATTTTCCAGTCGGTGTAGATTGCCCGATGCGGGATGCACCTGCATCTGTAGAGCCTGGGCTAGGCGACTCGAGTGTCTCCGAGGAGGCGGTGAGCAGGTCTACGGATCACTCGACAGTCGTTCAGCGGGTTCGGGCGGCAGTGTTGCGTGTTGTGTCCGGGCCTAGTGTGGATGAGGGTTTGCGGGATGTTCCTCATCACGAGGCAGCGATGGACCCTATGGCCCAGAGGGTGGATGTGCTTGCGGCCGATCTTTCGGACTTTTCCCCATGAGGATTCTTGCGTGGAATTGTAGAGGGGCGGCTAAGCCAGCTTTTATGTCATCTTTCAGGAGGTTGGTTCAGATCCATAGTCCAGAGATCTGCCTTCTCTATGAGACACGACTGTCTGGTAGAGGTCTGGATCGTGTATTACGGCGTTTTGAGGTTGAGTGGGAGTCATATGTGGTTGAATCCCAGGGGTTGTCCGGGGGCATTGTGGCTTTGTGGAAGCGGGGTGTGGCCACAGTCGATGTTTTCCATAACTGTGCCCAACAGGTCCTGATGATTATTTCGGAACCTAACGGTGCTCCATGGATATTGAGCGGTGTGTATGCTAGTACTGACCATCGGACTAGGAGGGTGCTGTGGGATGAGCTTACCCACTTGATCGCTCAGGGATTTCCGACGGTGATTGTGGGTGATTTCAATTGTATCTTGGAGAGGAGTGAGAAACGTGGAGGGAGGGCGTTTACTGATTCCGTGGACAGGAGGGAGTTTCGCGACTTCATCTCGAGAAATGGCCTAGTTGATCTAGGTTTTTCTGGCTCGCAATTCACGTGGTGTAATAACCAGTCTGGTTGTGCCAGAGTGTGGGAGCGGATTGATAGGGCGGTTGCTTCTGCTGACTGGCTCACTAGATTTCCTTCCTACAGGGTTAGCCATTTACCCCGTATTGCTTCGGACCATTGCCCGTTGCTGGTTTCGACGGCAGCGGGCTCTAGTTACCAGTGCCCCTTCCGCTTCGAGAAGGTTTGGCTGTCCATCCCTCAATCCTGGGACATTGTCCAAGGAGCTTGGGGTCTGCCGGTTCACGGCGACGCCATGCAGAGGGTCTCACGTAAATTGGAACTGACTAAGCGACGGCTGCGGCGGTGGAATCGTGAGGTCGTGGGTGATATCTTTAGAAAATTGGAAGGTGTGGAGGCCGCGATTGCTGACCTTCAAAGTAGAGAAGATCAGGTGGGTGTGCTCTCTGAGGCCGATATGGTTAGCCTCCGGGGACTGCTCGCCGCTCATCACTCGATCCTGCGTCAACATGAGATCTTCTGGAGACAGAAATCCAGAATCCAGTGGGTCAGAGAGGGTGACCGAAACACTAGTTTCTTTCACCGCTCTACGGTCATCAGAAGGCAGCGGAATATGATCCGGTCCTTGCAGGATGACTAGGGCCATCGGGTGGAGGGCGATTCAGATATCAGCCGTATTCTGTTCGACTTCTTTCGATCTCGTTGGACGGAGGACAGTGGGTCTTATGTTGCGGGCCAGCTCCCGAGGGCTGAGTCCCAAATTGGTATGACCGAGAACGCTTTGTTGGTTCGACCTGTTACGGAGGGAGAGGTGCGTGAGGCCATTTGGGCTCTAGGGGAGGATAGGGCTCCGGGCCCATATGGTTTTCCACCTTTCTTTTTCCGGAGATATTGGGGTATCGTACGGAGTGCAGTGGTGGAAGCGGTCTTGTGTTTCTTTAGGCGGGCTGGGATGCCTGACGATTGGAAGGCTACTTTTGTCACTCTTATACCTAAGCGTCAGAATGCGGTCGAGCCGAGCCACTTTAGGCCGATTAGTCTGTGTACAACTTTATATAAAGTTGTCGCAAGAATACTCATGATTCGTATGAAGCCCTTCCTTGCTGACATTATCTGTCCCGAGCAGGGTGCTTTTGTGGGTAGTAGGAATATTTCAGACAATGTCATGGTGGCCCAAGAGATGATGTGGGATCTTCGACGGGCCCCGAAGCGACATTGCCTGATGGCTGTTAAACTGGATATGGAACGTGCTTACGATAGAATCCGGTGGAGCTTCCTTAGGCTAGCCTTGGAGAGTTTGGGGTTCCATGAGACATGGATTAGGTGGGTTATGGGGTGTGTTCGGGGACCGAGGTTTTCTATCTTAGTCAACGGTTCCCCATCTCCTTTCTTCAGATCTACTATGGGGCTTCGGCAGGGATGCCCGCTATCTCCATACTTGTTTATTATTTGCTCTGATGTCTTATCTCGCTCGCTGCGGGATGTATGTGCTGCCGGTGAGCTAGGGGCCTACGTCCCAGCTCCTGGGGCCCAGCCGATATCACATTTACTCTTTGCTGATGACTGCTTCCTCATGACTCGGGCCCGCGTTGTGGATGCTCAGACCATCAGGAGGGTTTTGGCTGCTTATTGTTTTGTATCTGGTCGGAAAGTGAATGTCCAGAAATCCTCCATTTTCTTTAGCCCTGGTACGACACTCGTGGTTCGACGGAGGATCCGGAGGATTCTGGTGATGCCCGAGCAGGATGGTACCTGGACCTATCTGGGTGTTCCGATCTCGGGCAGGAGATTGCGTGTGTCCGAGTGTACTGGACTGGTGCAGCGGGTTCAGGGTAGACTAGAGGGGTGGCGGGCATCATCCCTGTCGATGATGGGCAGAGTCACGCTGATTCGATCAGTTTTGAGCTCTATGCCCGTCTATCTTATGGCAAATACGGTCGTGCCAAAGTCTGTTCTACTGAAGATTGAGCAACTTTTTCGGGGTTTCCTATGGGGCTCACATGGAGGAGGTCGGGGGGTGCACCTGGTGGCGTGGGAAAGCATATGCCTTCCCCTTAGCGAGGGTGGTCTAGGGGTGGTATCTCTCCTCGAGAGACGAGAGCTGCTCCTTGCCCGGCATGCCGCCCGAGTCATTCTGGAGCCGCAGGGGTTCTGGAGTCGGATCATCACTAGCCGCTATGGACGGGCGGGCCCAGAGGGCTGGGCCCGAGGAGGGCGGAGTTGCTCCTTTCTATGGCGCGAGATAGCGCGGTATTTGCCGCTAGTGTCTAGTCACACCCGATGGTTGATCGGCGACGGGTGTAGTATCGATGTTGCCAGGGACCCATGGGTCGACGGTCTTCCTTTGCGGCTTTGGCCGACTACGGTTAGTGTTGAGGCTGGGGAGGGTCTTCGAGTCTGTGATCTCATGACTCCCGGGGTGGCTGGCTGGGATGAGACTCGGTTGGCCAGGTTCTTCGGGCAGTATTTGGCGGAGCGGGTTTGCTCACTCCCTCTACCACAGAGTGGCGGACCCGATGTTCGCGTGTGGAGCTCCTCGACCAGGTCCCGGGTTAGGATGGGCAACCTTTCCCGTCTCCTTAGGCGAGGTAGTGAGCCTGGTCCGGATTGCGCTTGGATTTGGCGATTGGGGCTCCATCCGAGGGTAGCGTTGTTCCTCTGGAAGGTGGCCTGGGACCGTCTTCCTACGAGTGCTGTTCTCGACGGTCGGGGTGTGAGGATCCCACTGCTGTGTGGGGCTTGTGGTGCCACCGAGACGGTGGACCACGCCCTATTTCGGTGCACATGGGCTAGGGCTACTTGGCGTCTGGCAGGGGTCCCACATGGGGTATGGCGTTGCAGGGATATGTTCCTACAGGCCATGCGTCAGGGATCGGGGTCCCCAGTGCTTCGTCAGGCGGCTATTCGAGCGAGCTGTCTTGCCTACCAGATTTGGCTGGCCAGGAACGCTCGCTTGTTTGGTGAACGACGCATGTCACTGCGATTCGTGGTCGAGAGTGCTTGCGCTCGGGCGGCTGAGCTGTGTTTTACTAGTCCTGTTGGAGGGACCTTGACAGCTCGGGACATCTGGGGTTCCCACCCTGCCTCGGCAGTATCCCGTACGGTGTTTTTCACCTGGGAACCCCCACCCCCGAGTTTCCTTAAGGTTAACTTTGATGGGTCTGTTCTGGATGGTGGTTTGAGGGGAGGCGCGGGTTTTGTTATTCGGGATCCGTCTGCTAGGGTCGTGGCTGCTGGTGGCAGGCAGTTATTTGATACTTCGGTTCCATGTGCGAAGCTGAGTGCAGCTTGGGCAGGCGTTCGCTATGCCCGATGCGTCCTACGGGCTAGGTCTATCATCTTGGAGGGCGACTCAGCCACCGTTATTAGTTGGATCCAGGGGGATCCGAGGGGTGGCGGGTGTGACCATCCCCTGCTCCGGGACATCTGGGCCATGGCGAGGGATGGATGGGCTTTTCAGGCCACGCATATTTTCCGTGAAGGTAACGGTGCTGCGGATTGGGCAGCTGCGTTTGTAGCTTGTCACTCCGGAGACACCTTATGGCTTGGTGATGGGGAGTTGCCCTTGGCACTCCGAGGTATTTTATTTTTCGACTTTATTGGGTCTATCCGCTCTCGCCGGGTATGATCGACCCGCACTAGCAAAAAAAAATATATATATATATATCCTCTTTGAGCTAAATTAGATTTTTCATTGCACATGTGTCCACCAATCTAACCATATTTATCTATACCTCAATGGTCTCTAATCAACACATCCATATTTAATAGGTATTTCTAAAGCATAAAATTTACTTGAGCCAATAGAACTCGCTAGTCTTACCAAGCTAAACATGTTTATGTTTGGATGGGTTGGCTTGCCTCTTCTTCAAAGAGTCTAATTTAAAATTTTCCTTTTTAATTTAGGCAACTAATATATAGGTAAGGAAAATTATTATTCTATTTAAGAAAGGCCAAGGAATACTATTAAGTATATTATAATATATCTCTTGTACATCCAATCACATGGCATATACGGATCTATCTAATCAAAGATAATTATCATTCTATTTTAAGAAATATAAAGAAGCATTGTTTATGAATTTGTAGTATAATCCTTTTAAGTCTAATAGTATGACATACAAAGATGTCCAAAATTCAATGTTTCCATTCTTAGGTAAGGGATACTTGTTACCTGATCTTGTTTATAGTATATCTAATTCTACTCTATGGGATGCCAATAGTTATAGTCTAGTGGATGCTATTAACAAATCAAAGGGCAAAGGAAAAGAGAGATGTTATATCGTGTGATTCTTGAGTCTTATGTAGCAGATAATTAAGGATTCACCAGCATGTACTACTTTAACTCATGTTTTCCCCTGCATCATTCATGTCCCTTGGAGCCACATAGCTAAAATTTTTTATTTCTGTAATTGTCCATTTCTCTATATCACGATAAAGTAATATCAAGGATATGGATGTCCATACTGATATCAAATCCAATAGCTCCTTTCGATATTAGACATAATTTTTTTTTTTCTAATGATACAAACTGTTACTGATTTTTTCATTCATATCATTTGGTTATCTAAATATAGATAAAATTTTTATTTATAAAGATTAGATATCTGAAAGCATGATTTCATATTTCATTAGAAATTTAATTCTAAAACCATTTTTATTTTATAATTTTAATTAATTGCAAATTTTCTTTCTACTTAAACCAAACTATCTTTTTTATTGCAAAAAATATCACATACACAACCTCAACATGCTTTTATGGGCAGATAAAACATCGAAGTTTCTTTATTTTAAAGTTAACTTTATTTCCGTTAACTATTTTTTGATAAAATTATATCTTTAATTTGATTTATTATTTTTAAATACAAATTTGTATGGTTAATAATTTTTTTTATTATATACATCATACATTGCATGTGTTTAAACTTGTACTTGATTAGGCAGCAATTTTTTTCTTAATAATTCATGCTTTATTAAAAATGAAGATTAGTTGGGATTATTACATTTAATGGCATAGAAAAACAATTGATGACATGGGTTCCTTCTGTTTTTCCTTTTTTTTAGAATTTTGCTGATTTTAGGGTAGAGAGAAGAGCTTGCTCTTTTTTATCAGTTTACCACATGTAGAAAGTCTTAAACTTAGACTTGTATAGTTGCTATGATGGTCTTATGAGTTCTCTCATGCCACACTAAAAACTAATTAAATTCTCTAAAGGGTAATATTTTGGATGAAATAAATACTAGAACCTTTAGGGGTGAGGTGCCAACCAATTATGCTAATAGCTGTTGTCAAGGTTAGCATACATTAAAATTAAAATGATAAGTTTAATATCATAAAAAATATTGACTTTAATTTGACACCTCTTTAGAAAATCTTACCTGAGCCCATATTGCCGATTGCCTTCCATTCCCATTTGATCGTGTTGCCATATGCATGATCTATAGATATTCATCAATGAACAAAGATTGATAATGTATTCATTTTTCATTAATGTTCCCTCATCTCGAATATTCTTAAACTCCTTTTGCTCCTACTCAAAAAAAAATCATATAATTATAATCACATATCCAATAAGTCAACCTTGCAATGGTAGTCTGTGTTATTTTTTTTTTTTTTGTGACATTATCGCAATAAAAAGATTTAGATTGGCTTCTTTTAGCACTTCGATCATATTTCTCATACTAATTTAGTATGGTGTTCCATCTTTATTATTCAACCATTGATGATGGTAAATTGGAAAATCATCTAACCCAAAAAAAACATTGTAAGAGTGTGGCAAATCAAAATATTATGCTCTAAAAATACATTAAATCATAGTAAATTATAACCTAATTGTTGCATCCCTCTTGCATTAGATGAGTTATCGTATTTAAAATTGGAAAATTATTTTCGTGAGTCCATACTTGGCTTATTTGAGTGCCTAATGGGTCAAATCAATGAAAACTCTTGGGGGTAGGATTCCACCTTGATTGATTTTATATTGTTAATAATTGTAGAATTATCCCTTTTATGAGTCTCAATTATTCTTTTCTTTTTTATCTTCTTTCTAGAACTTCAAGTGCAACTCTTTATCATGAGCTAAGGATCACATAATTAGTACAAGCATTGCATGCTTCTCATTTTTGCTTTGATTAATCCATAATGAGCTTAATGGTAGGTCAATATGAGATCCATATTCAACCAACGGTATTTTTTTTTTCTAAAGAAAAAATATAGACTTGATCAATGTAGGCTTAGGTCTACACTATCATGAATAACATCGTGATTTCAAAAAGTATAGTGCATATATCAAATTACCAATCATAGATTATACCTTTTATTTTCTATTAAAATCAGTAGAGGTCAGATGTTATTGGAACAAGAAACTAATATTAGGCAATAAAGAAAAGAAGAAATAAAATAATGCAAAAAATAGGAAGTAAGTGATGAGGAGAGAATAGGAGAAATGAAAACAAATACTATCTATTAACCATCTAATTGAAAATACTAACTAATACATGTAGTGCAATTTAAATAAGCATGTAGATCACTAAGAGAAACTAAAAGGAAAGAAGTAACAATATTGGACATCCTCCATAAGCATCATGTAATCCCTAGTTGATCATCTCTCTTTTTGCTACCATTGCCCAATCCCTAATTGACTAGCCTGACTTTCCCTTTACCAGAAATATTATCCTACAAGAATGGCAATTTTTCCCATATTGGGAGAATGATGAGGTATTCAAGAGAGGGTTTGCCTTAAAAATTTTCAACACTGCCGTAATATGAGTGATGCATTCTTGACATCCTCTCTTTTCTACTACATCTTGAGCTTGTTTGAGTGGATTACCAAATCGAATAGTATGAGGGAAACCAATTCCATTCTCACATAGAAATTAGATCATCATCGTTAGATGAAATGATTATATGAGAAAGCAAGATTATACGAAGGGGCTATATCAAGTCCTAAAGCTTAAAGACATAGATATCAAATGGATTTTATATTGAATATTACTTATTTCATAGATCTTTAGAGGATCCATCAAGCAGTATAGTCCTCTTGCAGTGACCTTCTACTTTAATTGCAACTAAGACACCAAAAGGAAAGCATCAAAGAAGAACATGACTTAAGTCATCATGAAGTATAAATGAAGGAAAGTATAATAGAAGATAATCATACCTATTTTCATTAGATCTTGTCCATTAAGCTAATATGATAAGCTTAACAATAGTACCATCTTATAACACCAACTTATAACTTACAAGGTTTAAAGTACTATGCTGTATGCCTTATATGCTTGTATAAGCATCCTCACTTTTTCAAGACAATGAGCACCCACTATTTCTAGACAAGCAGCATCGACTATATCAAAACTAGAGGCGCCCATTATTTAATGACTATTAGAGTTTCGTGCATCAATATAATTTCAATGGGTTTGTATTTCTAGATACACATGTTGATATAAAGTTTTTCGCTTTTTCAAAACCAACAGTGCCTCATTATTTCAAGACAATGGGCGCACTATATATATCTCAAGACAAGCGGCGCCCACTACTTCAAGATTAGGGGCGCCCACTACTTCCAGATTAGGGGCGCCCACTACTTCAAGATTAGGGGCCCACTATTTCAAAACTATGGATACCTTGGGATTCATTTATCACTATAATTTCAATGGATTTATATTCTATGATACACATATTAACAGAAACTAAATACACACACATACACACATATACTCACATATAGCTAGTGAATAACATAAAAATAACTTAAGCATAAAGGCTTGCAGATATAGGTGAATATATTTTGTCACTATTGATTTGTCATGCCATATGAGTTTGTTAGGTTAGTAAATTTTGGTAGCTAGCAATAGAGAAAGATTGATTTAGGGATCATTTGTTGTGATAGTTGTGTAATTTACTGAATATGATTAATACCTTTGTTATGTTCTTAAATAAAAATTGTTTTCAAGGTATAAGATATTCATTTCTATAGGAAGAAAATTTTTGGTATTTATCTCACACAATCATACACCTTGAAAATACTTTAATATGTGAAAGAAGAAATTGATGATCAAAATGGTTAACCTAAAATCGATGGAGATTAGTTTATGTGAAACCATGATAGTAAGACCATGCTACTTATATCAAAGTTGCACTTTTGCAATAAGTACCATCAAATCCATATGTAAGATATTGAACTTTCCTTCAAAAAATATATATATTTGTCAAATAACAACATAGTTAAAGTTTTGAGTTCGGCCTAACTTTGTGTCTCTCTCAACGCTTGTCTATCCTAAATTCATATTACATTTTAATAGCTACTAGACTCTTAGGAAAATCTGAATCTAGCGGAAAAAACCTAGAAACATATCCATCTTGCACTACTTCCAAAATGCACAATCATGTAGATCATTAACATAATAATAATAGAAACAATAGTAGTTGTAGATGCCCCAAAGCATCCTCTATACAGCTTTGGGCCTAAAACCAATAAGTGATCAAGCATCTAAACGAGGCTATTTAGTTTTGTCAAACCTTTATTTTATTACACCTTTTCTATTTCAATTAAATTTTAAATAGTTAGAATCCACCTCATCCCAACTTCAGTGGATTAATTATACATTCAATTGAGCATAATTGAACCCAATTGTATCAATTAATTGATTTCTCCAAATTTTCAACCCTAAATTCCTTCATTTCAATTTAATTTCTTCCATTTCATTCCATTTTCAACCTGATTGATATACTCTCTGACCAAATCCACCTTTAACTGACCAATTTTGAGCCCAATTAAGAAAAAAATCCTTCTAAGTCTACTAATTTTACTTGAATCAGCTAACTCGATTTATCCCTCAACTCCACCTTCTTTCCATCTAAATTAATGATTTATGGACTAATTACTTAAGCATATTCAATTTGATTAAATTCCATGCTTGCTAGTTGATTAGACCCAACCCAATTTAATTTTGATCTAATTTAGGCGATTTTTGAAACTATCAAAACAAACTTAAATCAAGCTCCCCTCCCTTCATAGCCTAAGTATCTCTGTTTAAATTTCATATTTTTGGACATCTCTATCCCCACCAATTAAAATCACCCATAAATAGTAAGAATCTATCAGCATTTTCTAAAAAATGAAAAGGTTTAAGGATATCAAATTGATATGATATTGGTGAGATCTAACTATCTTTCCCTTTAACCACTAATTAGAGGGAATAATATCAAATCGAGAAGAGAGCATCAAAGCTATCTAATCTAAAAGGAGCAATAACAATTGAGATTGGTCTATTTTGGCCCACCAAATATATATTTCTTACATTCATTTCCTTAATAGACAATGTCCCCTCTCTACTAATCTCAAAATAAACTATCAAATGTTATAGTCTTGTCTCTTTTTGCACTGCTTTCAATCCATGTTATAGATTTATATGTTAATAATTTGAAAAGCATTCCATTCATGTAATTGACTGATGAAATCATAAGAAAATATTAATGACTATTATTAGAAAGTTGCTTTTGAAACTATCACAATGTACTTCGTAGATTGGTTGTCATAAGCAATTATATCGAACATTACTCAATAAATTTTATTTTTAAGGCCTATTTGAATGGAGTTATAAAGTATTTGTTGATATCCAAGGTGAAAAGACTAGGAGAAGAAATTGCCACGATCAAAAAATCTTACATATTGCAAAATGTTTGAAAAAATGGCATGCTAAATTCATTCTCAAAGTTGACCTAGATAAAAGTAAACAAAAACTAAAAACAATATAAAATGCAAGACAAAAGGTGAATTAAAAAAATAGTTTTCCACAATCTGTAAACTCACCATCATTTTGTTCATAGGCCACTCTCAATGCCACATTTCACAATCCTTGATTTTCTAGTTTATATTAAAGGTCTTTAACAAATAACAATAAAGTAGTACAAAAAAAAAAACAAATAACAATAAAGCGATCTCTCTCTCTCTCTCTCTCTCTCTCTCTCTAGAATAGACAGATAGATTGATACCAGGAAAAAAACTCTCCAACAGAATACAAAAGAACATAAGCAAAATCTAGATTGCTAGCCATTCCTAAGAGCATAAAACCAAAAGAAAAATAAGAGAACCAAAAATTTACAACAATTGAGCCTGAAACCAGTTCACCATGAAGTTCATAGGCTAGTTTGCTTGACAAAATACGAGTTATCCAAAAAAAAAAGGAGCAATCTATCTTTCAAGGCTCTGAAGAATGGGATGACAATTAGAAGAAGATCGTATCCAAGATACTGATGTAAGTGAATTCCCTCCTAACAAGATCCTTATTACATTCAACACATACAATCAAGAATCATCCACCTAAGAATTGTCTCCTCCACATTTCAGATCACAAACCATCGACATTGATCATCAACTTTACATGGGCCATCAAAATTAATATTAACGCAGTCAAGTTCTGAGGGTTCCCAGTAAATACAAGGAGCTTTGTGCTGGGCATTCCTGGAGACCATCAGTGCAAGTCTTATTAAAATTGTCTGGTGTTTATATGCCACAGGGTCCAACCCTTTGAGGGGACTTTAAGTTCATAGTGACCTATTATGTTCCACAAGGCCCACACTGTCTTGGGCCTATTTTGTGACATTGGTTCGGCCCATGAGGATTGTCCTAACTTAGTGAGATGGTATTGGGCTGGGGAGAAGAAGCAAAAGAAGACAGGAAGAGATTGGGAGGTTCCTCTGGGTTTTTGCTAGAGAAAAAGCTAGAAGAATTCTTGTAGCCAAGCCAGGAGAAGACTTAGAGATCAGAGCAAGGAGTTCCATTCTTAAGTCTAGAGAAGCTTGGAGAGGAATCTCTCTAGGATAAGGGCAAGAAAGGGAGGTAATCTTGTATGCCTCAATCTATTGTAATACCCCAAAATGTAGGGCAAAGTTTTGGAAGATTATGCTTTTATTATATGATTATTATAGTGAATTCTTCTCTTATTGTTGTGTGGTAGTGCCTTTCATGCGCTCAGTGATATATCGATGACATTTCTATTATGTCACTTGCTTTGTTTTCTCTATAATTCTTGGCTGGTTATGGTTGTTTTGGCCTACTTCATCTCCAACAGGTATTGTTGGTGCATGTATTCCATCATTGTAAAACTTAGGTCTTGTCTCATTCCAGCAGTTTGCACAATTTTTTGCATTCCCTTGCATAAATTCAGAACTATCTCTGAATCCCTGGTTTTTGTTGAGACCTATTCTGCTACAACTTTGTGTTTACAGCAGTGCCTGGGTTTCTAGACCTTTATATCAATAACTTTGGGACAAGAAAAAATAAATCACTAATAGTCTCAATTCCATATGACACCTAGAGGAAGTACCAAAACCCATGCATCTACTATGTAGCAAGTCCTCAGTAGTAATACCATGCTGAATAACCTTCCAGATGAAACAGCTAACTTTGTCATGGATCTCCTTTGCACCACCTTCTCTCATCAACGTTCCATTATACACCTCGTTGACTTTTATATTGCGTTTTAAGTTTTCTCCCTATCACAAAAGGCCTTGGTCTCCACCATTCACAAAAGTTGTAGAGATCACCTTCCAATTGATGAATTGTAGAAACAGAGGTTAAATAGATGCAAGTTTCAACAGCTATCAGTTATAAAGCAACTAGCTGTTGGATAGTTTAGAAATTGATCCAAGTTAGCAGCAATAAGCATAGTTTCTAGGTAGGGGTGCTTTTTTGAATCAAGGTTGAGATGAATTCCATTTCTTATGTCTACAAATTGCTTTCTAAGTCATAGAGGCATTTCTAGTAGGAGAATATAAGAGTCAATGACCCGAAAAGTTGTACTTAGCATGAAGTAGCCTGGCTAGGAGAGATTGAAGTTGCATATCTTGCCTGCAAGTTTAGTAGTGCCATCCATCATTTCCTCAAATCAGCTATACCAAGCTGTCAAATTGTTTAAGCTTGCAGATAGAAACCCAAGGAATAGTATGCAACTTCCTCCTATCACAGTCATGACCATACAAAAAGGACTCGGTCACCCTATTAAGGTTGTCAAATGATAGGATAAAAGCACTGTTAGAGAACAAATGTATATGTGAGATTTGCAAATTAAAGAATAAGAGAAATCTCCATTTTTGAGCTGCAAGGCGGACCAATGATACTGTCCATAACAGGATGTAAGTTATGCTTGGTGATCTGTCCTGATAGTGGACCACCAAGATATTGACACAATCAATCAGTGTTTCTGATTGCTCAGCACAAGTTTAGCTGTATGATGATCAGTCCCCAGACTCAAAGTGACATCGATACACAGATTGCTGTCACAATTGGCTTGAATGACTTAAGCACTACAATCTGTAACACAGGCCTGAGATAGCAAGAGAGAGTCATCCACATATAATAAATGGCAAAACCTAGATTACCTCTACTCATCTCAAGATTTAGTGATCTGGTTAGAATCTCAGAGCAAAGAGCGAATAAGTCAATCGACAGGGGACAACCCTGTCTTAAACTCATGATGGAGTTTGATGCAGAGGAGCAATTCCCAGGCATAGTAAAAGGACGGATTAAGAGTACATCCATGAATCCAATTCACTCATTTATCTGGAAACTGAAAAATGCTTGAGAACTGCTTCCAATTAACCTCAGCTGACTCTGTTATAGTCTCTTTCCATATCTATTTCACCCCTACTATAGCGAAGTTTCCTCGAGCACGATGAAGAGTGTGTATAGACTCTTGTTCCAATATCAAGCTATCAGTGATATTCCAACCAAAAGAAAGGCTGCTTGTTCCTATGGAAACCTTTAGTCTATTGTTAAGAAATTTGGCCAACGATTTCCAGAGGGTAGAGAAAAGACTAATGGGTCAAAAGTGTGAAGGTTTAGTTGTGGTATCAACTGTAGTGACTGAATTAGTGTAGGTGAACTTTGAAGAATCAAGGATTACTCCAATCCTGAAAAGTGAGACACTGCCTTAACTGCATCAACTCTCATATTAGAGAAGCTTGGAGTTCTCAAACTAAGTTCGTTCGAAGGAAAACTATCTGGACCAGGAGCTTTTTCTGAGGCCATGGATTGCGGTTTGCTCACAATTTCAGCTTTAGTTATCTCTGAGCCTAGAAACAATTGATCCTCACCTCATCCAATAGAATTACTAGTGGCAGGTCCGGGATCAAGCATTCTGAACTAGGACACCATCTCTCCCTAAGGCAGTGAAGAAGGACTTTGTGAATTCTAGGAAAATCCTCTAATAATGACTCATCTTAATTCATAATAGAATTTATGAGTGGCTTTATGAAAAAATAAATTGGTGTTACGATCTCCCTCCCCAGGTCATTATATATGTGATATCTGCCTCCAAAACTCCTCTTATTGCCTAAAAAGATTGTGATAGTTGGATACAAAGGCACGAAGAATCTGCAAATCTAAATCAATCAATCCAACCTCATCGATCTCTCTCTGCTGCGGTATATGAATGATTTGTTCCAACACCTTCGTTTGGAGAAAGATATCACCCACTTCCTCTCGGTTTCACTTCTTTAATGCATGCCTAGTATCACATTACTTCCTCATAATTCTATCAGCAGGGTAATGTCCAAAACTCCTCTATGTGGGCCTCCTCAACTATGCTCATCAACAAGCGAAAAGGGCTCGGACCAATCACCAAAGTGTGCAGATGGTTCCCACCCATCATCTCCGAACTCCACTTTAACTTTGCTAACCATCACCAAAGTGTAATGGACCTGTTTGGATGATGAAACCTTATGAAAGGGCCCTGTTTGGTTTTATTAGAGTTGTTTCTTTAACAACTCTTCTGCCATACCCAGACTTTGCCCAGACTATCAGATTAGGTATCCAATAGAATATTGATAGGGTAATGCAAAGTTTTTCCATAAAAACCTAAAGATAAAATGAAAATATTTCCAGATTTTCCCCTCTAATAAAACCCCTGCACAGGAGTGGTTACTATCTTCAATGAGCCTATCATCGGAGCAGAGTTGAGAGCCAAAATGAAAGCATTATCCATGTCAAGTTAGTTCTGGGAGTAGGGAGCGGACATTATATATGTTAAAAGTGACTCGGCTACGGTGATCAACTGAATTCAGGGCCAGCACAGCTATGTTGATCGGCACCCGCTACTTCGGCATATCTATTGGCTCATGGGAGGGGGGAGGGGGTTGTTCCCTTTTGGGCTACTTATGTTTATCGGAAAGCGAATAGTGCTGCTGACTGAGTTGCCTCTTATGCTGTACATCATTTAGGAAAGTTCCTCCGAAAGAGTTTCGAATTTGTTTCTTCTTTTTTTCCGTCAACTTTTTTTTTTGACTTTTTTGGATGCACTCATATACGTCTGGTGTAAGTTACTGCTGTATAAAAAATAAAAATAAAAATAAAAATAAAAATGGGTGCTATTGAGTCCAAAAAGCATAAACGGATGGCCATTTAATTATGCATGAATATTGTAGAGGGTACCTCTGCCACCACCGGCCCTCAATATACTAATTCATATAAAACTATATACAGTCCATATATAAATAGATAACAAACGGATGATTGAGAAGTTAATGGTGTTAGTTGCCAACCTAAAAACTTTTGGATGCTCTCAGTTTGGATTAGATTAAGTAAATGGTCGTAGTTCATGCTTGTTTAACTTGATACAACCATGACAATTAGGTTAGATTTTGATATTAGAGGAGAAATGGTGGTCTCCACTCCTTTTTGTTATTGCTTTTTGTTTTTTTTTTTTTTGTGACTCGCCGGGCCCATGGCTGTATACGTTAGAAACAAAAAGCTCTCCCTTGTAGAAAAGAAAAAAATAAAAGAGAGAACTGGGGCCCCACAACCTCAAGCAGCGACAAAAAGGGCTGTGGGTCCCACATATTCCCCTTTGTCTTGCTCTAGTGGGTGGCTCACGCCGAACGCTACGTGGGAAGGCACCTCCTCCGCGTGGACCCCACGCAAATGGCGTCGGTCGGATGGAATTCCCCCGCGATCTCCAACGGGCTCGGGCTGCACCTTTGATTCACCCTCTTTCGCGCCGCCAACCGTTGGATCGTGTAATAGCCGCTTCGAGATCTGTGCAGGTGGAGGCAAGGTGAGATTGGAATGTTTTGCGAGCCGTGTAATACGCGATCCAACGGCTGATATCGCGGACAAAAAGGTCAATCATTCTTTCGCTTCAAAGATAGAACTCGAACCCTATCTCCAAGGGTCGCCAAGCCTCGGCCATCAGAATTCGATTCTCGCTTTCGGCTTTTGACTTGGAAATAGGAACAACACGGAGAAGACAAGTTTGAAGAAGCTTCTGGTTCTCGTTTATGGTAAAAAAAGTTCAGCCTGGTAGATTAAATTATTTTTTCATATCAGATAGGCAGATTAAATTATTCGAAAATGTAATTGGCTGGTAGCGGCAGCCTTGACTAATCTGAGGGGAGTCATCAAAAAATAAATAATTACTGTTTATGAGAGCATGGTTAAATAGTAATTATCTTTCTAACTTCTAGTATTATATAGCCTAACCATGACATGCCGCTCGTCGGCGTTATTTAACGAGAAGATTATATAAAAAAGAAGCAAAAAATTTTTCATAATATAAAAAAGAAGAAAAAATTTGTACATATCCTCTATAATTATATCTCTAGATTTTCTTTTTTCCCTGTTCGAGCATTAATATTTTATCTAAGGTTATGACTAAGGTGTCTCCTTCAAAAGGATGACCATATGATGTAGTATGATATGAGTTGAAAGCATATGGCTTTGTTAGATAGATATACCATCTAGAATCTAAATTCGCTGCGAACAAAAGGTGTGAGATGATGGTTTGGTTCATGCAATTATGATTAATTAAGCTTCTCGCATTAAATATTGGCGAGAAGCTAGAAAGAAATGAACGATTACTCATCTATTTTAGAGCACCGAAGGGACAACTTCATTAATAGGACATGCTATTTTGTTTAGGCTTCTCCTAATAGTATAACAAATATCATTAATTTTCGGAACCATCCATCTTAGATAGAATTGGTGAACCCTAACTCTTGCATGATTGCATTTCTACTTGTTGCCTTTCATGCCATAGTGGAGGTTGGAGGGTTAACCTGCTACATAGAATACTGGAGGTTAATTGAACCACTGGAAGATAATTTTATTTTAATATATGATAGGTTATAAGTGTAATTAAGTTATGAAGCAAAATCAAAAGCGAGAACTCATCATCACCATTGGTGGTCCCTCATGGTGGACATGGTGCCGTGAAGAGTGTGAAAACTAATGAATAAAAGCTAGCCTGACGACATTGCCATCATTCACTATGTGTGAAGGACACTCAATGCAGGAGGGCTGCCCGAAACCTCATGGAATGTATGACTTAAAAGAAGGAATAATAATGAACACAGCCCAATCTGGTTTGATCGAATCATGACCTCAATATTTAAGTCCTTCCTCACTAGATTAAGGCAAAAACACAAGCCAGAATTAATACATATAACCATTCTTCCCCATACTTAATTGGGCTATGTAATCCTGAAAGCTTTAATTAATTAATAAGAAAATCGATTGGTTTGATTCCTCGCCAGAGAAATCATTAACTGAAGGTCTTAGAAATTATATACGTATATTTTTAAGGTGAGAAGCAATTTTATAGTGATTTTTGTAGTAATATTCTTCTAAAAATTTAAATTTATGTGCATATATTTTTTAAAATTTATATTTATTTTTATCCTCATAAAATATTATTTTTGTACAGATACTTCTAATATAAAGATTTTTCTAACATCGTTAATAAAAAATATATTTATTTTAATTAAAAAATAAAATTTTGAACTTATTTTTTTGTCGTTCATTAAGATTGCCTTATAAATGTTTCTTTTTACCAATCTATCTATTAAGGTATTTTAGTTATTTTAATTTAAAATCGTTAATTTTTTAACAGTATTAAATGGCGTGGGTGTGTATATAAAAAACAAAAATAAAAGAAGGCTAGGATAGCAAAATAAATGTTTATAAGGATATATATGTAAATATAAATTTGAGAGGACATTTATATAAAATTTGATATTGAGAAGGGTGTCCATGGAAAAAAAAACTTATTTTTATATATCCACTGTCGGGTATTAAGACATAATTTATTAATGTCGAAAACACCATCAAGAATATATATATATAATCTAGGATAAAATTCAAAGTCATAGCACACGCCTTCTACCCTCCACCGCCCTTTTAGGTATTCTTTTTCTTGGGGAAATTCCACAGTTTCGTGCTTTGGTGTCTCATTGATGTACAACACTAACGGAGGAATTTGAGGCGTTAATGGGGGCAGGAAAGCCTCGGTGGTACTGGAGAGCAAGGGAAGCTTCTCCTTTGCTACAAAAAGTGGGTTCCTTTAGGTCTTAGGTCTTTAGTAAGAGATCTGAATCATATATTCCCTCTGCCCTCTCTTTTGATGGCCTGAAAGCAAAAGGAATGGGATTGGGAGGAAAAATCCCAACCTAGATGGAGCTTTTGGTGTTCGGGGCCTGCGAGTATCTATTCCGTTCCTCCTTCCCATCTCTTTAGAAACCCTTGCAGATTATGTTAACTTAAAAGGATATCTGTTCAGCAATCAGAGAGTCTTCGATTGATGGCATGAAAAAGAAAAGAAGCAAAAGGGTTGTAACCATTGTAAGTATCTTGCTCTTGCTCAATTTCTTCTTGCTATTGGATTTTAGCTGGTCTCGATGTTTATTTTTGCTTTGAATGGTAGAGTGGGCTGCCATGAGGCTTGGACCAGTCGTCTTCTTCTTCTTCTTCTTCTTCTTCTCTGTGCAATTTTGTGCTTCATTTCGGCGGTTTTGGGCGACACCGACCAGAATGACATGGCCATCCTCGACGAATTCCGGAAGGGATTGGACAATCCGGAGCTCCTGCAATGGCCGGCCGGCAGCACCGACCCCTGCGGCGAGAAGTGGAAACATGTCTTCTGTGCGGGCTCCCGGGTAGCCCAGATCCAGGTCGCGAATCTTGGACTGAGTGGTTCTCTCCCCCAGGATTTGAATAAACTCCAGATGCTCAGCAATGTTGGCCTTCAGAGAAACAAATTCAGTGGAAAGTTGCCAACTTTCAGCGGGCTGTCCAACTTGCAGTATGCCTATCTCAGCGGCAATCAGTTCGACACCATTCCCTCCGATTTCTTCGTCGGGCCTCACCGAATTGCAGGTCATGTCTTTGGGATGAGAACCCCTTGAATCAGAGCACCGGGTGGACGCTGCCTCAGGAGTTGGAGAATTCAGCTCAGCTGATGAATCTCACATTGAGTACTTGTAATCTTGTCGGCCCGCTGCCGGACTTCTTGGGGAGGATGTCTTCCCTGAGAGTTTTGGAGCTGTCCTACAACAATCTCTCGGGCGAGATCCCGGCGACTTTCTCCGGGTCGAGCCTGCAAATTCTGTGGCTGAACAACCAGGATGGGCCGGGGTTCAATGGCTCCATCGATGTCATCGCCTCCATGACGGCCCTTACCCAGGTCTGGCTTCATGGAAATGGCTTTACTGGTCCGATCCCGAGCGGGATTGGGGCCTGCACTTCTTTGACGCAGCTGTCGCTCAATGGAAACCAGCTCGTCGGCATCATTCCGGAGAATTTGACCGCTCTGCCGGAGCTCCAGTCGCTGAAATTGGATAACAATGCTTTCATGGGCCCTATTCCAAAAGTGAAATACAACTTCACTTACTCTCAGAATTCCTTTTGCCAGTCCACTCCCGGGCTTCCCTGCTCGCCCGAAGTCACCGCACTTCTGGACTTCCTCCAAGGTGTGAATTACCCGCTGAAGCTCGCTAAATTATGGTCTGGTAATGATCCTTGCTCTGGCTGGTTAGGGATATCCTGCTCTGCTAATAAGGTGTCGGTCATAAATCTGCCTAACTATCAATTGGATGGCACCATCAGCCCTTCCCTTGGTCAATTAGATTCTCTCACCGACATCAAACTTGATGGAAACAATCTTACTGGCACGATTCCTCAAAATTTAACAAGCTTGAAATCCCTAAAAATGTTGAATCTTTCTTCAAACAATCTCTCTCCTCCTGCTCCCAAGTTCAGTAATGATGTGACAGTACTTGTTCATGGAAATCCATTATTCACAACTTCTAATTCTTCAGGATCTCCATCTGGCAACGGCTCCCCATCACCTCCCGGAAGTTCATCTTCCTCTCCTAGTGGTGGGAGATCTGGATCAAATACTAGCTCAAAAAATTCTAATAAGGTGAATGTTCTGATAATTGCTGTTCCAGTTGGAGTTGGTGTTTCGATCATAGGACTAGTCTCTCTACTCTTGTTCTGGCGCCAGAAGAGGAAAGAGAGCGCTTTTACAGCACCAAGTTCAATTGTTATCCACCCTAAAGACCCATCTGATGAGGACAACATGGTCAAAATTGTGGTTGTAAATAATGCCAGCAACAGCACAGCTGGTAGTGATCTTCAGACTGGAATGGATGGTGGTGCAAGCAACCTTCATGTGATCGATGGAGGGAACTTGGTAATATCAGTGCAAGTTCTTCGTAATGCAACACGAAATTTTGCCCCAGAAAATGTCCTTGGAAAGGGTGGATTTGGGGTAGTTTATAGAGGAGAACTGCATGATGGAACGATGATAGCAGTTAAGAGAATGGAGGCTGCTGTTTTGAGTAATAAGGCTTTAGATGAATTCCAGGCAGAAATTGCGGTTCTTACAAAGGTCCGACACCGTAATTTAGTATCCATATTGGGTTATTCTGTGGAAGGCAATGAGAGGCTTCTAGTTTATGAGTACATGCCACAAGGAGCTTTGAGCAGGCATCTTTTTCAGTGGAAGCAGCTCAATTTGGAGCCATTGTCTTGGAAAAAGAGGCTTAATATTGCACTGGATGTTGCACGTGGGATGGAGTATCTTCATAGCTTGGCTCATCAGTCCTTCATCCACAGAGACCTTAAGCCATCAAATATACTTCTTAGTGATGACTACAGGGGCAAAAGTTGCAGATTTTGGGCTTGTTAAGCTCGCACCCGATGGAAAAAATTCTGTAGCGACTAGGCTTGCAGGAACGTTTTGGATATCTGGCTCCTGAATATGCTGGTAAGGGTTCTCAATTTTTTTTCCAACTAAATATGAATAGACATATGATCTTGCTAATCATAATTCAAAAGAAAAAGGAGATTCAACTTTGGATGTTTGGGACTAAATTTGGAGTTGTGGATAAAATGTTTAAAGATTGTCTTTTGCAGGTGGTTGTGGGGTTCTAGCTTACTCAATTTAATTTTTTTTATTATATGGAGCACATCTGTATGCAATTTGCACTTCTTAAATGTTGCATATCTTTCCCCTGTATATCTTTGTTTTCCATTTCGTTCTGTGCTCATTCATGTAAAAGATTTTCAGGACTATACGGATTGATGGGGTTATCTTACGGGCCCTTAAATTTGTTGTTAAGAGCTTCTGACATGCTTGTTATTTTTATAGAAATAATCTGATGACTATCTGGACATAATTGAATTTTTGAAAAAAAAAATTCTCAACCCTGATATATGGAGATTAAACTCCATTAATTTATGTAAGTATGCCCTTCATGATTTTTTTTTGGATTGTATTGGAACTAAAGTTTGACAATGATATTATGCATGCTCTAATGCTAATATATTTGTCCACAGATTCAGTTTTTAAATCTTTGCTAGGTAAGTTTATATCGTATATAATTGTTTCTGTGAAATCTGAAACTACGTCTTAAGATATGTCTATCATCGATCTTTTCTGAAGACTCCTTCACATAACAAACAGTGAACAAGTTTACTATTCTAGCTTAATGCTGAAACCAATTTTTTGTTCATCTTATTTTAGCAAATTATTTTATGAAAGCAACCATATTGATTCAAATATTGCTGTCTTGATTATAACAGTGACTGGAAAAATCACAACAAAGGCTGATGTCTTCAGTTTTGGAGTAGTGCTAATGGAGCTAGTGACTGGTTTGGCGGCACTTGATGAGGACCGGCCTGAGGAAAGCCGTTATCTAGCTTCTTGGTTTTATTACATGAAAACCAGTAAGGAGAAGCTCAAGGCTGTCATTGACTCATCGCTTGATGTCACGGATGAGGCCTTTGAAAGTATATCGGTCATTGCAGAGCTTGCAGGCCATTGTGCTGCACGAGAACCTCACCAACGGCCTGACATGGGCTATGCAGTAAATGTGCTTGCTCCACTGGTTGAGAAATGGAAGCCTATGAATGATGATCAAGAAGAAAGTTTGGGCATTGACTTGCGCCAACCCCTCCTTCAAATGGTAAAAGGATGGCAAGCGGCTGATGGCACCACAAATGTCAGTTCAGTAAGCCTTGATGACAGTAAGGGAAGCATTCCAGCCAGGCCTGCTGGATTTGCGGAGTCCTTCACTTCTGCAGATGGCCGGTGAATAAGCTTAGTACGTGTCCTTTGCTTGTTGTAATTTTCGTGTTAGCAAATCCTTCTTATCTTATTTTTTAATCCATATAATTAGAG